>NC_063166.1:76906284-77148784 GCF_023159225.1 Perognathus longimembris pacificus | reverse complement strand
TGACTCTGCCCCCCCTCCTGTGACTCCTCCCCCAGGGTCTCTCCTCCTCCTGGCCCAGCTGTGCGGCTGCGCCCAGGGAACCTTTCTGAGACATCAGCCATCGCAGGGAAGTCATAAGAGGCAGGAAAATGAAGGCTCAGAGCGCCCCTCCTCCTCACCCATAACTCCAGCCGCACTGGGACCAGACTCTGTGCGGGGGTGGGGGGTGGGGGGGGCGTGATCTGGGTCCCCAGAGGCAGCCGTGCAGAGTCAGGGGCGACACAGAATGAGGGGAGGTGGAATGGGGTGCTGGGTGCTCACAACTGGACGGCTTAGGTCCAGTGAGGTCTAGAAAGTCCTTCTTCGTCCTCCCCTCTGTCACCGGGGCCAGAAACGCAACAGCAATGTCTCCTCACCACCTTCACCTGCAGACAGACGCTCCCCAGGACAGAGCAAGGTGGCTCACACCCGAAGTCCCAGCTCCTTGGGAGGAGTGGATCTGGAGGAGGATGATGGTTCAAGGCCAGCCTGGGCAAAAAGTTACCAAGACTATATGTCAACCCACCAGCTGGGTCACCTGTGTGAGGGAAAAAAAAAATAACACAGGGTGCGCTCTGTATTTCCTGTGGGGCGATTCAGGCCACTGCCGGTCCCCGAGGTCACAGCCCAGAGCAGGCTGCTCAGGGGCCACCTCCTCCAGGAGGCAGCCGCGACTGCCCCTCCACACGCCTGTGCCCGTGCCCTGCGCCACCCAGGCCTCCGTGGGTCCTCTCGCACTGGGCAGCAGTCTGGACCGTGGGGGGGCTCCGCTCCAGCCCTGCTAGGGGCATTGCGGGGGGGGGGGGGGGGAGGTCGCCGACTCCCAGCATTCAGGGCAGATCTGAGGGAGGGGAGGCCCTGTGGGCGTGAGTTGTTGAAGGAATGCAACTAAAGCGCAGGGAGGGGGAGCGTGGAGTGGGGAGCCCCTCCTCTCCCCTTGCTCGCTCTCTCCTCTCTGCCTGAAATTCCTCCGTGGAAGCCGAAAGCCATAGCGGCCCCGTAAACACCCACATTAAGCCATTATTCATCATTACGGCTGGAGGAGGCCCCAGGCCCTCGGATCCCGGGTTGCTGCAAGCCGGGGCTGTGGTGGTGTGGGGGGGAGGGCAGAGATGGATGATCAGTGGGTGGGCTGCTCTGGTGGGGGCGGGGAGGGGAGGAGAAGGCCTTGGAGACACCCAAGGCCAAGCTCAGAGGGTCAGGACGCTGCCCACCGCCACCCAGGGCCCTCCAGGCTGCCATCCCCACCCAGGCTGCACCACAGGGGTCAGGGGTCAAGGGCCTCCTGAGCCCTGCTGGACGGAGAGGCCCACGAAACGGGGTGTGGTGGGCAGCTGCACTCTGCCCCCAGGAGAGCTGGTCTTGGTATGTGTGTGTGTGTGTGTGTGTGTGTGTGTGTGCATGCACGTCAGTACTGAGGCTTGCATTTGGGGTCTGGGCACTGTCCCGAGCTCTTCAACTCAAGGCTAGCACTCTATCACTTTGAGCCGCCACTTCCGGTTTTCGGGCGGTTGGTGGGAGATCCCAGTCTCACCCGGACTTTCCTGTCCAGATCTCAGCCTCCCGAGTAGCTAGGGTGGCAGGTGTGAGCCACCAACGCCTGGCCTTGGGGCCTCTTGGTGACACCTTCTAGAAGCTGTGGAGGTTGAGGGGAGAGGGGCAGGCAGCTGCTGAGTGGGGTCTCTAGGGAGTCCTGGGGGCTGGAGGGGGAGGGAGGGGACCTGGGGGCTGGACAGGGAGGGGGGAGGGGACCTGGGGGCTGGACAGGGAGGGGGAGGGGACCTGGGGGCTGGACAAGGAGGGGGGAGGGGACCTGGGGGCTGGACAGGGACAGGGGGGAGGGGACCTGGGGGCTGGACAGGGAGGGGGGAGGGGACCTGGGGGCTGGACAGGGAGGGGGGAGGGGACCTGGGGGCTGGACAGGGAGGGGGAGGGGACCTGGGGGCTGGACAAGGAGGGGGGAGGGGACCTGGGGGCTGGACAGGGAGGGGGGAGGGGACCTGGGAGTTGGACAGGGAGGGGGGAGGGGACCTGGGAGCTGGAGGAGGGGGGGAGGGGACCTGGGGGCTGGGAGGGGGGCAGGGCATGGGGGAGGTTGGGCTGCCACACTCAGGCTCCCAGGACAGGGACCACGAGGGTCAGTGTGGCATCTCCCCCATCACCGCCCCCCCCCCTCCGCCGCCCCCGGCAGCGCCCGCCCTCCAGCCCGCACCTGACCCACCGCTTTTCCGTTTCTCCCGCAGGCTCGGATGGGTCGGGCCCAGGCTTAGCCGTCCCCGGATCCAGGGCCCCCGGCGCGGGGGACCATGGCGCGCGGCCCCGCGGGGAGCTGCCGGGGCGCCGCCTGGTGACCCCGCGGCCGGGGGGGGCGCGGCCCGGGGGGGCGCGGGCGGGGACCCGGGCCGTCCATGCCCGGCCGCGGCCGCGCCCCCGCCCGCCCCGTGCAGCCGGCCCCGGCCCGGGCCGCCATGTGACGCGGTGCCCGCCGCCTCCAGTCCCCGCTCCCCGGCCGGGCCGCGCAGCCAAGCATGAGGCCGGGCCCCGACGGCGCGCTCCGGGCCGGGGCCGCGCTGCCGCCCGTGCTGCTGCTGCTGCTGCCGCCGCTGCTGGGCGCCTCGCCGGCCGCCGCCCCGGCCTCCTCCCCGTCGCCGGCCTCGCCCACCCGGGCCCCGCAGGACGGCGCGCCGGGCACCGCACGCGTGAAGCGCGGCTGGGTGTGGAACCAGTTCTTCGTGGTGGAAGAGTACACGGGCACGGAGCCGCTCTACGTGGGCAAGGTAACGCCAGGCCCGCACCGAGCCCACCAGGGGCTGAGCCGGGGTCCTGACCCCACCGGGCTCCCTCCCCCCAGCCCCCAGTCCTGCTGCGCTCTGAAAGCCCCCTCCCCACTCCCTCCTGACCCCTCCTGAACCTTCCTTCTGCCCCCTGACCCCTCCTCCTGACCTTCCCCTCTGCCCGCCTGCCCCCTGCCCCCTCTTGACCCTCCCCTCTGCCCTCCTGCCCCCTGCCCCCTCCTGACCCTCCCCTCTGCCCCCTGCCCCCTCCTCCTGACCCTCCCCACTGCCACCTGACCCTTCCTCCTGACCCTCCCCTCTGCCCCCCCCTGACCCTCCTCTCTGCCCACCTTGGCCCCTCCTCCTGACCCCTCCCCCCTGCCCACCTTGCCCCCTCCTCCTGACCCCTCCCCCCTGCCCACCTTGCCCCCTCCTCCTGACCCTCCCCCCTGCCCACCTTGCCTCTCCTCCTGACCCCTCCCCCCTGCCCACCTTGCCCCCTCCTCCTGACCCCTCCCCCCTGCCCACCTTGCCCCCTCTTCCTGACCCCTCCCCCCTGCCCACCTGGCCCCTTCTGACCTGTGCTTTCCCCTTCTGCTAACCAGGCCCCTTACACCCCAGCTAGGCCTCAGCTCCTGTGCTGCGTCCTCAGAGGAGCTGGCCCTGATCACACCAGGGCTGGGACAGATGGCACCCCACCCTTTGCATGTCCCCCCAGGCCCCTGGATCTGTCCCCACTGGTCCTTAATTACGCACAGCAGTGTTTGATTATGCAAGTCCTGTGTGTCTTGTTGTCCAGACTGGGTTTGTTTTGCTGTTAAAATCCTCTGTGCCGGCACAGAAACGGTTTCCGTATGGTTCACTGAAGAAATGAATGAGTGAATGAAAGCCACTTTCTCACACTCTCTGAGAAAATGCTGGATGACCAAGCTGAAGATCTGAGTCCTAGAAGTACAAGGAACTGAGGCTGAGAAAGACATTCATTGATTCATTGATTAATTCTTGTCCCTGGCAGGGTACAGATAGGATGCTGGGGAAGCCTTTGTCATTTGGGGGTCCCCCAGAATGGTAGAGACACTGGCACATAACTGAAGCCTTCACAAGCCAGCACCTGGAAACTGAGCAGGCACTCAGTAAGGTACCTCTGGCTGGCTTCATTGGAGGAGAAAACACCTGAACAGGGTTTTGAGGTATGACTAGGAGTTCGTCCAGCCAAATGGAGATGAAGGCAAAGACTTGGAGGCCTTATGAAGAGACTTACCAGCAGTGCAGGAGGTTTTGATTGGCAGGAAGGAAGCCAGCTCCAGGACACCCCGTGTGCTGAAATGAGTCTAAGCATCCCAGGCTGAAGGCGGAGTGGTTCAGTGGCTCGGAGTCTTTCACGGGGACAGAGGAAGGTCTGGACGCAAACCTTCAGGTTTGCTTGTAGGAAACGCGCCTTTCCCGTGGTCTAGACACAGCGATCTGAGCAACCTGTGGATCTGGCAGATGGAGCTCAGGCAGGCTCAGGGCCTTGGCCCAGGCTGCCAGCAACCTGGAGGCAGAGCAGGGACTGCGGGGCTCCCAGCCAGCGCCCCGGCCCAGAAGGGGGGGGGGGGCTGCAAGCGGGGCAGGGGGGGGCGGGGGGAGGAGGGAGGGAGGTGGGCCCATGGCAAGCAGCTCAGAATCCAGGCGCATGCAGTCCCAGGCCTGGCCCTGCTCCCCAGTCCCTGCGCTCTGCCTTCAACAGCTTCCTCGCCCCGAGCCTCTGTCTCCCCACGTCTAACGAGATGGGGCGTCAAGAGCCCACTTCTCGAGGTTGTGGAGGATTAAAGGAAACAGAGCACACAGAGTGGTTAGCCTGCGGCTTGTTTGTTCAAGTTCGGGTTTGGGTTTTGTTTTGTTTTTTTATGATTCTCCTGTGAAGTACTTAATCCTCCACGGCGAGGGGCAGAGATCGGGGCTCCCCTCCGTGGACCAGTAGGTGGCCCAGTGGCCCGCCAACGTGTGCACTGTGCCCCCCAGTGAGGAGGGGGGCAGGGGCCAGGCCTAGCGGACCTGGCTGAGGCCTCCCAGCCTGGGTAAAAAGCGGGGGGCTCCAGGAGAACCCCAGAGAGACCAAGAGGGACTCTGACCTTGGTTGGGTCAGAGGAGATGTGGGTCCAGCATCTGAGCTGCCACACCCCAAAATCCCAGGTGCAGAAAAAGGTCCCCCGTATCGGCACAACCCCAGGGCTGCTCATCTCAATGACAAGGGGAAACTGAGGCCTGGGGGAAAAGATTGTGCCGAAGCCAAACAGCCACATCGGCCAAGCAAAGCGGCGTCTCTCCAGGCACAGGCGGCCCCACAGCTGTCATCCTAGATACTCAGGAGGCAGAGATCTGAGGATCGTGCTTGGAAACCAGCCCGGACAGGAAGTCTGCGAGACTTTCAATTATCTCCAATTAACCAGCAAAACAACTGGAGGTGGCGCTGTGGCTCAAGTGGTAGAGTGCCAGCCTTGAGCAAAAATGCTCAGGGACAGCGCCCGGGCCCTGAGTTCAAGCCCCAGTACCTCCACCCACGCACACACACGCGCAGCCCTGTGTCCAAGCGCTGGCTGGCTGCCCACTTCAAGTCAAGAGCCCTGTTTTAAGTGGCGGCCATGTGCTTGCCCCACGTGGGCCCTGAGGCCTCTCCTTCCTGGCTGCAGCCTCTTGAAGCCTCTGGCCACATCTGGATATGTCCTGGCTCGCCGGTTGCCATCCTTCATCCGTCTCCCTCCCCTGCGCCTCCCTTCTCCTCCCGTCCCCCCTCCCGAAGGTCCCCGGTTTTTCCGCCCTCCGTTTTGCAGTACGGGGGTTTGAATTCAGGGCCTCATCCTTGCTAGGCAGACGTTCTCCAGCCTCTCACCTGTGCCTCCTATATCACTGGGATGACAGGTGTGTGCCACCATGTGCAACTTAATTGTTGAGATGGAGTCGTACTAACTTTTCCCCTAGGCTAGCCTCAAACCACGATCCTCCCCATTTCTGCCTCCCAAGTGTTAGCTGTGATTACAGGTGTGGGGCACTGTACTCCACGCCCCAGCATCCTTCCTTCTATGGGGGCCTTGTGTGTAGTTCAGGGGACCGCTGGGCCTGGAAGCGTGACCTTCCCCGCCCCCCCCCCCCCGCTACACCGCTCTTCTCTCTGTGCCTCAGTTTTCTTATCTGTGGAGTGGGATATTGCTAAGACCTGCTCAAACAACTGTGGGGAGACCTGGTGGGGGGGCGGTGTTCCCCACATCAGAACCTAGGAGAGCCCCGGGACTTCTTGTGCGCGGGGCACATGCCCACGTTTGGACACCCCGGTGTGCACACTGCATCCACACACTCTAGGGAGCCTGCCCTGGAGCCCCAAAGCCTTCTTGGCACCCTGAAATTCGACTTCCTCACTACTCACTTGGAGAAGGCCCGTCATCACCCTCCACATGTGAGCCTGGGCTTTTTATTTCTTTTCTTTTAAGCACCTTTCCCTTGCCAGTCGAGCCACCCATGTAGGAGTTCACCTGTGCACCCACGTGCGTGCGTGCGTGCGTGCGTGCGCACACTCTCAGCCGTGCTCCTCACTCTTCCAGGAGAAAGGACTTCTCCGTGGTTTCCATGCGTTCGTGGCTTCCCGGTCCCCACCCGAGGGAGCCCGCTCTGAGGCATCCGTCCTTGTCGGATTGCAAAGGTAGCTTAGCAACAGCACCAGGCGGAGTGAACCCCGAGCGCCCACCGTAACCTACTTCCCGGCGGCCCCAGCTCCATCGCTCACGCCAGGCTCCTGCCGGCGCCCACGGGAAGGAAGCTGCGCGGCGGTCCCAAGCCCCGCCCCCCCCCACGCTGAGGCCCCTGGCCGCCCCTCATGGGACCTTCCAACGGCACCCACTCGTGGAGCAACCCCCCCCCAGCACCGCCTCAAGAGCCGGGTGCTTTGACTAATCCTTTTTCCGACCCGTGATTTCCCCGAGGCTTCTGGAAAGCTCGATGTGGATTTTGTAGGATTTAAAAAAAAAAAAAATTAAGATAGAATTATAGGGTCAGCACTTACGACCAGCTTCTGTGGGCGGTCAGATCTATTTTAGATATACGGCGGGATTAAAGTGGGGAGGAGAGAGGATTTAATTAAGTTGCTAATATTTAAAGAAAATTGATGAACTCCTGGTTTAAGAGGAACGTTGGCGTGAACAACACACCCGCTCGTTCTGGAGGAGGCTTTATTTTTTTTTTTTTAGAAAAAAATTATTATTATTATTATTTGACTTGCTTTCCGCGTAAGTCCCAGACTGGTTTCATTTGCGTAGCCTGGCTGTCCGTTTAATTGTCTTTAATAAGGAAAACGTACCTCTGCTCGCATTTAA
This sequence comes from Perognathus longimembris pacificus, assembly GCF_023159225.1. Classification (NCBI taxonomy): domain Eukaryota; kingdom Metazoa; phylum Chordata; class Mammalia; order Rodentia; family Heteromyidae; genus Perognathus; species Perognathus longimembris. The sequence continues at coordinate 77,141,646 of NC_063166.1, read as the reverse complement.
TTTTGATTTAATTAGGAGGAAGTAATTAATGGGCTCGTAAATCCCACTTTTTCAGCCCCCTGGGAAGAGAAGCTATCACTGTGGTGTTCCCGTGTTGTTTGTGGTCGAGGCCCTGGGCGGGGAGGGTGCAATGCCAGCCTTCTTGGTTGTGCGGCATGGGGTTGGAAGTGGGCCCTCCCTGGGCCTCAGCTTGCCAGCCCATAACAGGAAGAGAGTAATCTAGGAGTCACAGGATCCGTGAGAGACATCCAGAGATAACGGTACAGTCCTAGAACTTTCCCGAACATTTACGCGTGCTCAGTAACCGTCTTCCCCGTTCAGCTCAGGAACAGAACCCCGAGCAGCTTCCGGAAGTCCCAGGCGTTTGCGTTTGGTGTCGGGGCTCATTGGTTCCTTGTCTGCTGCAGGGGTAGCGTGCACCCTCATGCTCTGTGCACACCCGGGCACGCGTCACATGTATGTGTATACGTGCAAGGACACACGTACACGCGCATGCCCTCAGACACACACGTGCGCATGCATTCGCACACATGTGATATACATTTACATCTGCACGCAGGTTCACGCACGTACACATGCACTCGCGTGTCATGTGCACACACACATGTGCATCGTACATGTGTGTGTACGCTCAGCTTTCCCACACCCGAGTTCCCCTGTGGCCGCCATCAGGGTGCCTGGTGTGTGTAGTGGGGGTGGGGGACACAGGGTGCTTGGGCAGAGTCTACGCTGGCCTGTGACGTCTGGGGACACACGTGTGCCACCGTGAGATGCTCCAGGGGTGTGGAGGGGAGGGAAGGGGGACCCCCCCCGCAGCGCCCGCGTGTGCCCGGAGCCCCCCCACATCTGAGGTGAGGAGTCTTCGCAGTGCGTGGGGACGTGATGCCCGCCCCCTTTACGCCTGAGGAGAGGACGGCTCAGAGAGGGAGGGAGCAACAGGTCCATGGCGGAGCCCACGCGGGCAGGCAGCGCTTCCCGACCCCAGAGCCCACGCGGCCTCGTGACTTGTGACTGGAGGTCCCTTTCCAGGGACAGCATGGACGCTCTGAGGGGAGAGGCCACTGGTGGCCGCCGCCCGTTGGGTACAGGGCCAAGGCTGGTGTCAAGATGGCCACTGCCCAGCCTCGTGGCTCAGCAGGGAGCTGCAGCCCTTCCTCCTCCCTCTTCCCTCCCTCATCCTCTGCGGTGGGCGTGGTTATCACACTAGCCCGGTGCCCCCCGGGGGGTGGAGGGGGCTGCCCAGGGACCTCCCCGACCCCCAGGCTCTTCCCCTGCAAAATCAGATCCCTCCGTTGCTGCCCAGCTTCCAGCTGAGCAATGATCTTCCTGGGACCCAGCCGGGCGCCCTCTCCACTCCCAGGCAGGGCCCGGCCCCGCTCAGATCCATTGCGTTGAGCTCTGTTCCCTCCACCCAGGCCGCTTGGCCCTGCGAGACTCTGCAGTCCCCAGGGAGCAGCCGCTGGCCTCCCCCCTCCCCCCCCCCCCCCCCCCGTGAGCTCTCGTCACACTTCACAGAACATCGATGACATCACCCCCAGTTCCACTCCCTCCTCCCCACTCCTCCTCAAGAAGCCAGGCCCTCCCGAGAGCTGAGTGAAAATGTCAAGGGCTGCCATGCACGAGGGGAGACCCCGGTGATGGGGGGCGGGTGGGGGATGTCCCCGGCGGGCACAGCGCTCAGGTCACAACCACCAGGCATTCGGTAACTCCTTATCTGTGCCAGGTCACGCAGGATCTGATTTCCTCCCGGGGGGAAAACGAGGCTCAGAGATAAACAAGCCCCTGGCCACCCCATGGGTGAGCCCCGGAGTTCAGAGCTCAGCAGAGCTGTGCTACGCGCAGCAGATGGTTCGCCCTCTCTGTGCATCCTGCTTCCCATCAGAAACGTAGCAGCCGTGTTTGGGAGGGCAGGGGCGGGGCCAGCGGGAGCTCAGCCGTGGCATCTGTCCCCGCCACACTGGGCAGAATGTGTGCCGCTTAGCCAAGCAGGTGGCGGGCCTGTGGGGGGGGAGGCGCCCCAGATGGAGCAGAACCACTCCCCTCCCCCACCCCCTCCCCACCCCCCGCCAAAGGAGGATGGAGAGACAGATCTCAGCCTCACCACCGCCAATGATTCAGGGCCGACGTCCCGAGATAATTTTATTGGGGGCATTAAACTGAGTTATGAGGTTTTTACAGTCCAGCCACTTATGAGAAATCTATTAACAGTAACTGGACAGGAAGAAGGCTTCTCAGTGGAGCTCGGGACGGGCATTAATTGGGGCAATCTATAACAGGACGGGGACCCGGAAAGGTTCCACCAGACGCCTCCATTTACTCCCCGCAATTTCTGCTGAGAATCAGCAGACTCGCCAAAAAGGAGAGAGATGCCCATTAATCGGCTAATGAAATATGAAAATGTTTATGAGCCATTCAATCTTCCAAATGGCACTTCTATAATCCACCTTTCAGACACCAAGTTCCACCCGTAGAATTTACGCCCCGGTTCCTCCCTGGTGGCAGGGGGGCGGGCTCCCCTCCCTCCTCAAGCTCCCAGGCACCTGTGGCACTTGGGGTGTATGTTGGGGGGGGGATTGGGCCCAGGACAAGGGGGACCCTGAAAGGAGTCCTAGAGATGGTCTCATTAACGTCCCATCTCCACAGAAGCACAGAGGGCAAAGGGCATTCCCTGGAGGGGTTTTTGACTATATATTTAGTGGATTGTGGGGCTTGAACTCAAGGCCTGGGCACTGTCTCTGAACTCTTTTGCTCAAGGCTAGTGCTCTGCCACTTTGAGCTACAGTGACACTTCCGGTTTGGGGTGGTTAATTGGGGATAAGCATCTCATTTACTTTCATGCCAGGCTGGCTTTGAACTCCGATCCTCAGATATCAGCCTGCTTGAGTGGCTAGGATTACAGGTGTGAGCCAGCAGTGCCTGGCTTTTTATTTCTTTTTAGTTTGTTTTGTTTTTGCTGGACAGCCCTCTCTTGTGGGTCCCCCCCCGCCCCCAGCCCCTGCCACCCTCCTCCAACCTCAGCCTAGAGGAGTCTAGCACCTAGCATTACTGGAGTCTAGCACCTAGCACGACTGCAGTGGAATTGCAAGTGCATGGCGTGACTCTTTCATAGGAACAGTAACAACAACGTTGCTGCCTATTGCATGCGTTGTACGTGGGATAGGGCAGGTTTTCAGCTGCTGCAGACGAGTTGTACTTGTGGTAGATATGTTCGCATAAGCATGTGCATGTTTGCATACACAATCCTTCCTCTCTTCTACCCCAACTCTCAGCACGCCCCCCCCCCCCGCCCTCCCTGTAACCCAGTAGCCCCAGTGCTCCTGCCTGGCCCGGCTGTGCCCCCCTGCAGGCCTCTCCAGGGGACACGCCCTGCCCTGCTGGCTCTTGGCTGTTTATTGGATGTGCCACTCTGCCAGGCAGCTGCCAAGTGAGCGCCTTAGGGGGCTGTCACTCAGGAAGCCCCTTGGCTGCTCCAGGAGGACATGCTGCTATGATTGCTCTGTTACCGACGAAGCCGGCGGCACAGAGAGACATAGCCACTTGTACAGAGACACACAGGAGGCAGATGCTAGAGCCAGGGTTTAGCCAGGCTGCGTGGCCGCTCCCTTCCTGTGGGCTTTAGGGCATCGTGAGGCAGCCCAGGTTCCGGAGCCAGACAGTTTCTTGGAGGAGAGTGAAGGCTTGTCTTAAAGAGTCTTGATCTAAAGGAGGGCGCCTGGTGCGGGGCAGGCACTCAATTACAGCGCTGCCTTTCCTCCGCATTCCCTCACCCTTCCCCGGCACCCTGCCCCGAGCCCTGAGGCCCCTCCCCAAACAACCCCTGCGTCCTAGAACCCAGAGAGAGGCCAGGAGCCAGCAGCTCCTGGAAACCTGCAAACCCGGAAGCCCCACCCCAGACTGAGTCTGAGCTGGTTGTGGACGGGACTCCCAGGTGCTCTGCACGCACCTCCTGCAAGGCCGGGCGCGAGGCTGGGCACCACGCGGAGGACGGGGGTGCCGAGAGCAGGCACGTCCAGAGATTTTTCTAGAAGGGGGAGTAGTGGTGCAGAGTGCAGAGTGGTGTACCGTGCCCCTGGGCTTCTTGCCAGCCGTGTTGGGAAGCCACCCCAGGGCCCCCGGCCCCAGGCTGCACTCAGGCCCCAGAGGTCAGGGAAGGTGGGTGGAGGGCGGGCGAGGCTGAAGCAGATAGAGCCACAGAGGGCTGGTGAGACCATGCAGGCCAGAGCCGGCGAGGCTCAGCCCGGTGCAGGCAGACCAAGGCGGAGACGCGCTCAGGAGCAGACCCCACCCCGCCCACGGGACGCCAGCTGGGCAGTAGGCGGGAATGTCCCCCTCAGCCTCCACCCGCCGACCTCCCTGCCTCCCCAGATCCACTCGGACTCCGACGAGGGCGACGGGGCCATCAAATACACCATCTCAGGCGAGGGCGCCGGCACCATCTTCCTGATCGATGAGCTGACGGGCGACATCCACGCCATGGAGCGCCTGGACCGGGAGCAGAAAACCTTCTACACGCTGCGGGCCCAGGCTCGGGATCGCGCCACCGACCGGCTGCTGGAGCCCGAGTCGGAGTTCATCATCAAGGTTCAGGACATCAATGACAGTGAGCCTCGGTTTCTGCACGGCCCCTACATCGGCAGCGTGGCAGAACTCTCACCCACAGGTGGGTGTCGGGGCGGGGGTGGGGGGGAAGAGGTGGAGGCGGGGGAGGGGAAAGGGGAGGGTCCTGGAGCCCCAAGCTCGGCCTGGCCCCGCTGGACGGGACAGCCAGGGGCGGCAGGCATGGACGGCTTGCAGGCCGCTTTGCTCAGCTCACTGCTCTCTGAGACCCATGGCTGGGCCCACCCCAGGGTGTGGGGGGGGAGGGGCGGGCAAGGATACTGAGGCCCCAGGCACAGAGTCGGGAACCCAGAGGCGCCGCACACAGCTGTGTATGGAGAGAAGGAATTGGATGTTCCAGAACCCCCACCTGCCCGAAGACACGAGACACAGCGCACTCAGAAAGAACACTGAGGCTAAAAGCGGTGTAGCGCCTCCCCTCTCAGTGTGGGACCTGGACATTGCTCCTCCCTTTATCCTGGGGCACCGGAGGCTCTGGCAGAAAGCACAGTCATGGGGTGAGGGGCACAGCTGGTAGCTGCCACCCCTGCCCTGATGTATGAGTCTAGGTCAGCCGAGAGGCACAAAGAACAGCAGCGTAGGTCCTAGACCAGGCCCGCTGCTGTTCCCGGTAGCACCAGGCTCAGGGATGCCTGTCTTGGATCTCCAACTGTCTGGCTTGGTTCTATGAGTTCTATGGGGTGGGGCTTCCTGGCCAGCTTGTCCAGATCTGGCTCAATCTGACCCATGGTGGGCAGTGTGCGGACAGCCATGGGGGAAGAGAGAGGGCCAGAGGGAAGGGTGGGGTGAAGGGGCACCAGGAGAATGGTGCACCCATGTGTTCAGGGAACCTGTGTGTTCAGGGCACCCCTGCCACCCACACCTGCTTGTAGGTGTGCACACCCACAACGTGATGAGGGCCATTTCTGTGGCCTGCTGTGCCTATATCTGTTGGAGTGCATTCATGTATTCGCTCATTGAACACATGTGTGTTGAAAGGCAACTGTGTGCTCAGCACTGGGGATTTCGTAGACAAGGCCCCCTGAGGTTGTGAAGAATAGACTCCGGCTAAGACAGACGGACAGTGACAAATTAATCAATTACTGGTCCCGCAAGGCCTCTGTGCGGATGTGACATTGAAGCAATGAAGAGAAGTGAGAGGATGGGCCCTGGAGGAAAACCGTTGCAGGTGGAGGGAACAGTGTGTGCAAAGGCCCTAGGTTGAAGAGAAGAGGCTAGGCGATCCGATGAGACAGCCACGATCAAAACCAGGGCTTTGCTTTTCGTGCTGAGCAAGCTGGAGGGTCCTGATCAGAAGGCTGACCTGGGCCTGGGCGCCGCTCCCTGGAGAGCAGGCAGACCTGGAAGGACAGGGCCGGGACCTGGCTGTGCTTGGGGCAGCTACCAAGCTGGGATGTGCTGGTGACTTGGAACTAGGTGGTACTGGTGGACGTGTGGATGATCTTTCTGGTGATTTTGTGGCTACCATTTGAAAGTGGAGGTGGAAGCGTTTGCTAATGGATCGGGAGGTGTAAGAAGGAAAAAGAAAAAAAAAAAAAACCACCTCTAAGATGACAGTGGGGATTTGACCTGTGTGATTAACCGGATGGGATTTCCATTTTCTGAGCCGGGAGGAGCGGGTGTGGAGATGAAGGGGAAGCGGGGGTGTGTTTTCAGTCGTGCTAGGCTGGAGTTCCTTCCTTGCTAGTCCAGCAGAGTTCTTTGAACGGGTGGCAGCTCGGAGAGAAGGTTCGACAGGGAGGTCTGGGCGGCTGAGATAAATCTGGAGGCTGTCAGCAGCAAGGGCGCCCAGAATCGCAGAGCCCAGCAAGAACGGAGACATGAATTGTGCACATGGAGAAAGGGGCTTGGAGAGGCAGGCCACGGGTCCGAGGTCACGCAGGAAGCCAGAGGCAGCCTGGCAGCCCCACTGCTCACCTAGACTCTGCCCTAAGAACACCTGGCCTTGTCTACCTTTGCATCAACTGACCACCAGGAAGGTGGTGAATGTGGTCACTAAAAGAGGAAACAGAGTCCATGCCTGAAGGACTCAAGGGAAGCAGGCAAAGCCCATGCAGGGTGACCTGGGACAACTTGCCATTTATCTATCTGTCTATCTATCTATCTATCTATCTATCTATCTATCTATCTATCTATCTATCTATCTATCCATCTATCTGTCCATCCATCCATCCATCTATCCATCTATATCTCTATACCTATCTATCATCTATCTCTCTATCCATCCTTCCATCCATCTATACCTATCTATCTATCATCTATCTATTTTGCTGGTCCTGGGGCTTGAACTCTCAGGGCCTGGGTGCTGTCCCTGAGATGCTTTTTGTGCAAGGCTAATGCTCTACCACTCGAACCACCAGTGCTTGCCTTCAACTTGCCTTTTAAAAGCTGCTGCTCCCCTTTTGAGCTGGGAGGGAGTCTGTGACTCCAGCAACCTGTGGCTCACACCTGTCACCCTAGCTACTCAGGAGGCTGAGATCTGAGGATCCAGGTTCAAATACAGCCTGGGCAAGAAAGTCCATGAGACTCTTATCTCCAATGAACCATCGAAAAGCCACAAGTCGAGCTGTGGCTTAAGTAGCAGAACCCCAGCCTTGAGTGAGAAAGCGCAGGGACAGAGCCCAGGCCCTGAGTTCAAGGCTCAGTACCAGTACAAATAAAGCTACCACACTGTGGGGGATGGGCTCCCCCACAGCCACACTTCCTGCCCACCACCACTCCCCTTCCCTGCCAATCCAACACAGGCGGCTGTCTGTGTCCCCATGGGGGAGGGGAATGCTAAGGCCCCCCCCCCCAGGGAGGAGCCCCCCCAGGGAGGTGGAGAAGATGCACCAGCCACCGACACTGCTCCTGCCCCCAGGCTGCTGGAGTTGCCAGGAGCCTTGAATTGCACAGCTATGGACGCTGAGCCCGGGAGGGGGCACCGATCATCTGAGGTCCCACAGGTCGTGGGTGGCCCTGGCTGGAGTCCCAGCCGCACCTCCCCTTCCCTGCCCGCCCGCCCGCTCCCACAGCCCACTTAGAAGGAAGGAAGGCCGGGTGACTCAATTTGGACAAGCCTGGGGAACCCAAGAGAGGGGGGTGGGGGGGGGCGGGAGGCAGAAATTAAATTAGTTTATTTCATTTGAGCAACTTTTTGAAAGAGAAGCGGATCTGACACCCGGGCGCTCGCTGGAACTCCAGGCAGCTTTGAAAATCAGTCACAATTACCGAGGCTCCTGATCCAGGCTGGGAAGGGCGGGGCGGACAAGCGGCAGCGGCGGCGGGGAGGGCGGGCCGCAGATCAGAGGGAGCGGCCCGCGGATCAGGACATGAAAGGCAGTGGCGCTCGCAAATTAAACCACTCAGCTTAAAAAGCGAAGGAAGGAGGGGGGGCGGGGCAGGAGCCTGGCTTCTGAGGAGGGCCCCCCCCCCCGGCCCACGTGGGCCAAGCGAGGTGAAGCCGTCCCAGTCCCGCAGGTGGCAGGCTTGGTGCCCACACGACCTTGGGCCTGGCCCTGCCCTCCTCTGGGTCCCAAGTTCCCTTCTGAGCATTGAAGGGGTTCATTCAGCCCCCCGCCCCGGGTAATTATTGAGTGACGGCTGTATGCCGCATGCCATTCTAGGCATCGAACATCTTTTCTACTAGAGTAGGAAAGAAACGGGGAGGAAATAAATATGCATATGTATGGCAAACTCCCAGGTCGCACTGCCCACTGCGGACCGTGCTTGAAGAACTATGGGGCCTGAAGGAAAATGTCCCAGGCACAGGAAACTGCAAGTGCAAAGGCCCTGAGGCCCAGCGGGCTTGCATGGTGGCTCAGGCCTGTCATCTTGGCTACTTGGGAGGCCATAAACGTTTGCGAGACTCTTATCTCAACCAATGGCTCTGTAGTGCTTCATGCCTGTCGTGACAAAGGAAAGCACAAACAGGAAGATCACAGTCCACGTTGGCTTGGGTTGAGAGAGAGAGACACTAACCAACGTCAAATGTCTGGTGGAGTGACTCAAGTGGTGGAGTACCTGCGGAGCAAGCACGGTGCCCTGGGTTCAAACCCAGGTACTGTGGGGAAGGAAGGGAGGTGGGAAGAAGAGGTAGGAAGAGAGAGAAAGGAAGGAAAGGAAGGGAAGGAGGGAAGAGAGAGAAAGAAAGGAAGGGAGGAAGAAAAAGAAAGAGAGAAAGAAGGAAGGAAAGGAAGGGAAGGAAGGAAGGAGGGAAGGAAGGGAGGGAGGGAGGAAGGAAGGAAGGAAGGAAGGAAGGAAGGAAGGAAGGAAGGAAGGAAGGAAGGAAGGAGGGAAGGAAAGGGAGGAAGGAAGGAAGGAAGGAGGGAAGGAAAGGGAGGAAGGAAGGAAGGAAGGAAGGAAGGAAGGAAGGAAGGAAGGAAGGAAAGGGAGGAAGGAAGAGAGGAAGAGAGGAAGGAAGGTTCAAGAAGCTTGATCGCACAAGCCCTGCAGCTCAGGGGGATTTCTGTTGTAATCTGAAGGAGACAGGGGTGGGGGAGGGGGCTGACGTGATTGACGTGGATTCCACAGGGCAGGCGGGAGGGAGGGAGGGAGATGAGTGAGGAGGGGACGTTAGCGGAGCAGAATGAAGGTGAGGTGCGCGAACGTGGGGAGAACGTGGCTGTGTTGAAGGCAGAGCCAATGGGGTCGGTGGGGGGGGGGGGACTTGGGTGCAGGAAAGCAAGACGAGGTCTGGAATAAATGAAGCCACCATGATGGAGGCAGAAAGCTCCAGAAAGAGCAAAGTCATTGAATGCAAAGAACAGGTACCCCCTGGGTGTGTTCGGATGGCTACATCTACTGGGGTTTTGCGTGTCTCTGCAGAGACACGGGGCCATCAGCCAAGAGAGGGAGCTTAGAGCTGGAGGCTGGCGGGGGCAGCTGGCCCGGATCACCGTTCCAACTGCTTGGCACCCGAATCTCCTTCCAGAGGTGCCGTGACCCGGCTGGTAGACAACAGGCTGCTTTCTACCCACTTACTGATGCCAGCTGTGTACCAGGCCGGAGTCTCGGCCCTATGGAGGATACGAGCATGAGACATTTAATTCAGTACACATTTATTATTAGCCACTACTTTATTCTGGGCACTGCCAGGGATTTAAAGATAAGTAATTGAATTAAATCCACTAATATTTATTAGCACCCATGGTGTACAAGGCCTGGAGTGCGCTGGGCTCTGTAGAGCTTACAGAGATGAGCCACGGGCTCTGCCCCGCGTGGCCTTTGTGTAGAGACCCATCGAGGTAGAAAACCGAAGCAGCTGGTTCCGAGTTGGCGAATGCTGCCGCCCTGTGCGGGGTCTGGGGGTGAAGTGGGGCGCCACCCCATCCCCGAGGGGCAGGAGTCACATCCATCTGCACCAGCGCTGATCGATTGGTCGTGGTGTAGAGCTGCCTGGAGGGTCGGAAAGTGGCATTCAGGCTCCGCAGGATGGAGTGCCGCGATGGATTAATGATGTCTGTTAGGAGCAGAGGAGGGAGAAAGTAGTGGCACAGAGGGCCCTGGAACTGGCCTTGCTGGACCATGGGCTTGGGGCGCAATGGACTGTGGAAATGGACAGGGGCCCGCCGCCGCCACGTGCCCGTGGATCCCTGTTCCTTTGTGAGCAGCGTCTTTAATGGATGGAAAATGCCTGTTTGGTAGTACAGCTTGGGACATTGGCTAAATAATAGCTATCAGCCAACACCGCTTTCATAGAGCGATTTCCCTTTATCCTCGCCATCCTGGGGAATAAGCAGGGCAGGCATTACCGTCCTCGTTCTGCTGAGGAGGAAACAAATGCAGCGAGAGGTAAAGTGCCTTGTCTGAGGTGCCACACTGAGAACAAGAGCCCGAGCGAACCCAGGAGCAGGGGCCGGAACCCAGGGGATGGGGCTCAGCCCCCATGGTACCCTTCTGGGGAGACATTTCCCTCTCCCAGCCCTGAATGCACTTCACCTCCCAAGGGGCTCTCTGGAGCTGACTGCTGACACCCCCATTTTATAGCTAAAGAAACTGAGGCACAGGAGAGGAAGGTGAATGGAAAATGGAGAAGCATGCTGTGTAAGTCCCGAGCCCAGGGCTTGGGTGGGAGTGGGAGATGGCAGAGAGGAAAGGAGCAAGCAGGGGCCAGGGGGTGCCCCAGGGGTGCGCACTGGGAGACTGTCCCGTCGACCCACAGCCGGAGAGAGCGTGGCTGAGCAGCCCTCAGGCCCAAGCCAGGAATCAATCGCTGGCCTCTGCAGAGACAACTTCTAAAGATGTTTTTAATTAAAGTCCAGGAAGATCTATATGTGCAATATCTCCTTGCCTAGCAACAGCACTGGCTCTCGCTCCCCCGGCCGGGGAGGGGGAGGGGGACAGGAGTTTCTGGTGGCGGGGGGGGGGGGGGTGTTTGGGGAAGCAGAGACCCTGGCCTTAGGGACAGGGAGGAGCACGCCTGCTCCCCCCTCCCCATCAACAAGCCACTCAGCAGCCACGAGCGCCGCTCGGTGCCCGGCCCTGTGCCCCCGTGGCCGTGGGGTGCAGAATGCCTACTTGGGGTGCAGCACGTAGCAGGCCTTCTGTGGGTGCTGAGTAAGTGAATCACCTAAGTTATAAGCAGCAATGTTTCCTTGCTGTCCCCGGCAGAAGGAAGCTCTTAGAAGGTTGCTGTCCCAAACAAGCAGGGCCACACTAGACGAGATCACAGGGCACCATAGGATTGAGGAGCCAACAGCAGAGGGGGGGTCTCCCTCCCCCCCCGTGTCACCCTTCTGCTCCCCATCTCTTCCCCCACTGCCCCGTCTTGCATCAGATGTGTGTGTGTCACTATTCATCTTCTCTGTGTCTGTGACTCCACGTTCTCCCCACCCCACCCCCATTTCCCTCTGGGACTCCCCCCCACACTTTCTACCCCGAGGCTTCTCTGCTCCACTGGCTCCACCACGCCCATCTGTGCCACTGCCCCTGTCACCTGCCTCCGGCTCTGCCACCTCCACGCTGTCCTGCCCCCACGTCCCCCGTGGGTCATCCATCCACATTAGGCCGCCCCGCCTGGCAGCGCAGCCGGAAGCCAGGTCAAACCCAGCCCAGCCGCTGCATTATCAGTGATGATTGAAGAGGAAGCTGAGGGAGGGAGGGAGGGAGGGAGGGAGGGAGGGAGGGAGGGAGGGAGGGTGGGAGGAAGGAAAGAATGCGGGGGGGGGGGGGATGTTTCCTGTGTCATCTGAGCATTCTCAGGGACTCGACAAGTGGTTTTTAATTTTTAATGGGAAGCATTCTGCGCAGCGCTGGCAAACAGCAGGGGGTGGGGCTCATTTTTTTTACTTTTATAAATGTTTGAGAAGCTAAATGTGAGCCGAGGGTATCCCCGAGCCCAGCAGGGGAGCCAGGGGGTAGAGAAGAAGCAGGAGGATAATAATTACCAACATCTTTATCATAATGGCCCTCGGTCACCTCGGAGGAAGGCTGTGTTCTTTTCCAATGGGTTTCATCTCTTTCCTCTCATTCGGGGGTCTCCCACATCCTGGGGAGCAGAGGAGATAAAGCATTATCTCCATTTATCAGGAGGGGGACCAAACCTAGTCGGCTGGGGGTGTTCCTCCAGCCAGCACAGGAAGAGCCAAGAGCAGGCTGGAATGAGAGTCCATGTCACCGTCATCATCATCACCATCACCATGACCATCATCACCACCATCACCATCACCACCGTCATCATCGAGCTTCCCCCCTGTGCTGAAGGCAGACTCACCTGTGGCCTCAGGTGCACCTGGCAGAGGGCCGGTGTTCAGAGACAAGCCAGGCCATGCGGTCCAGCCCTGCTCCAGGATGTCGTGTGGGAGCCCCGGGTGGTGCCCCAGACCAAGGAGGCGCCCAGGTGCCTCCTGAGAAGACAGAGCAGGGGAGCCGTGAACCCCCACAGAACATTCACCCACACCCAAGGGCACAGGACTTCCTCTTGTTTTGGGGTGGGACTAGAGTTTAATTCCAATTGGTGTGCTTGCTAGACAGGCGCTTCACCACTTGAACCACACCTCCGGCCGCCCACCTGCCTCTCCCACTGGCCATCTCTAATCCTCGGAGCATCTCAGAGAGCCATGGTGGGGCCCAGACAGGGGGGAAGGCTTCACTGACAACACAGGGTGAAGATGGGTAGAGTAGGACATTTTTTCTTTTTCTTTTCTTTTCTGGCAGTATTGGTGTTTGAACTGAGGTCCTTAAGCTCGCTAGACAGAGGATCTACCATTTGAGCCACATACCCCCAGCCCTTGTATTCCAGTTACTTTCAGATAGGGACTCAGGTTTTTGCCTAGGGCTGGGCCTCCGATCACAGTCCTCCTATTTGTGCCTCCCGTGCGGCTGGGATTGCAGCTGGCTTTAGGACTAGGATCACAAAGCCCACCTGGTTCCCTCAGAAGTGGGAGGACATCTCCTCTCAGGAGACTCTTCTGGAAGGAGCTCTGGAGTCCTGGCGGCACGGGGTATACCCGCTGCTTCCCCCTGGTGTGGCCTCAGATTGGGTGCTGGGGGCCTCAGGGAGCCGTGCTGCCTAGAGACCTGGGTTGGAGTCTTTCCCTGCTTTTTCCTAATGATGTGACTTTGGAAAGTCCTTGAGCACACCTCCTCCCCCATGCACCCTGTGACTCAGTTTCCTCATCCATTTGTCAGGGGCCAGGGCTAGGCGTCAGTTCCTAACCCAGAAGATGTACAAGACTCAGGGCACTTGAATAAGCACCTTTGCCTGGGCTCCATCCCACGAGTCCTATTTAATTGGCCTGGGCTGGGGCTCTGCAGCGGTTTTATTTGAAAGCTCCCAGGAGGCCTGTGCCACACAGCCAGGTGGAAAAGCACTGCTTTCCGGGCTCTCCAACGAGCAGCCTTTGCATACTGAACATCCCACGGGGGCCTGGTAACCCAGAGCGAGGGAGGGAGCAAGGCAGCCCTGCCCACACCGGCCTGGACCACAGAACCCAGAGCAGGGAGTCTACTTCCCACAGCCCTTCCATGGCCAGTCTGGCTTTGAACCTGCTGCCCGGGCACTTCTCCAGGCTCTGCCCTTGGTGCTGAGTGCGGCCAGCTACTTGAGTTCTCACAAGGATCCCAAGAGGAACGTGAGGTGCGATGATGTTCACTCTTTGACCCAGCCTCCGTTTCCGTGAAGTGGAAATCCCTTTCTCTGCATGGGGGTTTGAACTTAAGGCCTTGTACTTACTAGGCAGGTGCTCTACCACTTGAGCCACATCTCCAGTCCTTTTTGCTTTAGTTGTTTTTTTGGATGGAGTCTCACATTTAACTTATGCTTATCAGGCCAGCCTGAATCTTGATTCTCCTATATGTATGCTTCCCAAAGAGCTGGGGTGACAGGCATGGGCCACCGTATCATACTGTGGATTGAGATGGGGTCTTTTTTTTTTTTTTTTTGGCCAGTCCTGGGCCTTGGACTCAGGGCCTGAGCACTGTCCTTGGCTTCTTCCTGCTCAAGGCTAGCACTCTGCCACTTGAGCCACAGCGCTGCTTCTGGCCGTTTTCTGTATATGTGGTGCTGGGTAATCGAACCTAGGGCCTCGTGTATCCGAGGCAGGCACTCTTGCCGCTAGGCTATATCCCCAGCCCCTGAGATGGGGTCTTGATAAGTTTGGGCCTCGGCTGGCCTCAATCCTATGTGTCTCTGCCTCTCAAGTCACTGGGATTATAGGCGTGAGCCACTGTGGCCAGCTGTTAAGTAGAAATCTTATTAGGGCTTACTGCAAGCCTTTCTTGGGTAAATTCCACAAGATAATACATGTAAAGGGCTTACATCATTGTGTCTAGCACAAAGTAGTTATCCGATAAGTGTAATCTGTGCTTATCATTGTTATTGGACAGTAATATATAGTCATGGCTTTCAGCTTGCAAGAGTCACATATTGATTTTGGAAGTCTTGTGGGCCAGCCAGTAGCACATTGGTGGCTTGAAGTTGGGCCATAATGAGAGTGTTTGCACACACACTGGAAAGTGTGATGCCCCCCAGTGTGTCAGAGTTACTATGAGGTCCAAATGGGCATGGGGGGGGGTGGGCTACACTGTGACTTGGTCAACCGCTAAACCAGCAGAAGCTGACCTGGAGGGTGGTCTGGGAACCGCCACAAGCTTGGCGCCCCTTTGCCAATTCGGTGGCGGGGGGGGGGGGCGCTGCTGGCTGGAGCAGATGAGAAGGGTACATGGCCACCTGGGCAGGACCTGGGGAAGAGGAGCAGTGGAACCACCCACCCTACAACCCTATGCCAGCCCCACGTGCCGGCATTAACTGTAATGGCTGCAATAAAGAATCCTGGATTGGGGAACCGATTCTAGCATCCCCGAGGGAGCCCCTGGGATGCAGTCAGGGAGCGAGGAGAGGGGAGGAGGGAGCTCAGCCAGATCCCGGGGGAGTCGCTCAGCCCAGCACTGTGACTTGCAAATGGTGGGGGAGGGAAGCAATCGGCAGGGGGGAGTAGCGGGAGACGCTCCCTCATCGCAGTTACAACTGTCGCCATTTATTCCCGGTGCCATCGTGAGCTTGATGCCTTGTGTAGTTTCTCCCGCCCAGCACTGTGAGCGAGACGCGGTGCGGTGTGGTGCGGTGACAGACAAGCACGCACGGCCACCCGAGACAACAACCACCTGCGTTTATTGGGTTCTTAGCGCTGGCCCGGCGCTGTCCTTGGTGCTGAAGGCAGAAATCTATTTGAATTCTCCAGGCCATCTCGGGATCTCCGTAGCACTGTCACCTTCATTTCTCAAATGAAGAGGCTGAGGCACAGAGGGGCTCCGCCATGCGCCCAAGGTCAAATCTCTAATAAGCCACAGTGCTTGTGACTCCGTACGCCAGGCCGCCTTCAAAGCGGATACTGGACCCCCAAAAGCTTCGGCAACATTGGCATTGCAGACCTTAAATTCTGCCTTGTCCTTACTTGGTATCCTCAGCTAAGTCTCTCCCTCATCTGGATTATTAGAGGAGCCACTCTGCGTTCCTGAGAGATGTTTCTAGAGTACAGAGGAGTGTGTGTGTGTGCGCGTGTGTGTGTGTGTGTGTGTGTGTGTGTGTGGCCTCATGAGCTTCACTACCCAGGCTTTCTTCAAGCTGTGATCCTCAGATCTCAACCTCCTGAGTAGCTAGGATGACCGGCGTGAGCCACTGGAACCTGGCTTCAGAGGATGGAGTTTAAGAGGCTGGTGACTTCCATAAACAGCGGATGCTCAACAGAGCTCGTGCCTTTCCCTTCTTTGTGGGCAGCTGGAGCTGTTCCCTGGACCCTGAGCCGAAGTCCCTGGGTGCCGCCATCAGAGGGGTAGGGGCTGCCCCTCTTCTCTAGCTTCTGACTCCGGCTGTGGAGCTGGAACCACCGGAGAGGCGCATTGCAGGGCCGGCTTTTGGAGGCTCTGGCTGGGAGGGGGACCCAGGGAGGGAAATGAGAAATGCAAAGGAGTGAAAAATAAATACATGTGTCTGTCTGGAGTGATGGAGGGCCCCAGGCTGGAGGCGGGAGAGGCGGGCAGTGGGCTGGGCTTAGCAGAACTGCTGCAGTAGCATTTCCACACTCGCTCATTAGCCAAGCGGTGAACTGGCCTCACCGCCCAGCAAGCTGTTCTGCCAGCCCCAGGAGGGCACCCGGCAGAGGGCACCTCCCCAAAGCCAGGGTCCCCCTCTCCGCCTCCTTTGGGTCCTACCCCGAGCTCCCAAGACTCCCCTCTGGATCTTCCACCTCCCTTTTCTTTCTTGGCGTGGACCATCAGGCTCTGCTGGTCCTTCCGTCTGATCCCTCCCCCATTCAGGCCAGCCTCACGTCCCAAGCTCTGCTTTCGTCAAATTGAACATGATGTCAAATTAGAGCCATCTCTGGGACAGGCCGAGAGAAGCTCCTGGTTTAATGAGGCAGCGTCGAAAATCAATAACTTAATTGCCGCTGTTTGATGGACTTTTATCCAATTTATACTCTCCCCGGCAGCCGACGTGCAGTGCATGAGAAGTGTGTGTGTGTGTGTGTGTGTGTGTGTGTGTGTGTGTGTCCGGAGGGGGGCTGTCTGAGCTCCAGGAGGAGGGGTGAGGAGGGAACCAGGGCTCACAGCCAACTACTTTCCAGAGGCAGAACTGGGTCCTGCCTCCTCCTCTGAGCCTGAATGAACGCAGTCCCTCTGGCCTATCCTTTACTGCCACAGAAGGGCAGGAAGGCAGAGGGGCTGGAGCCACCAAGGACCTGTGGGCTGAGGGGCAGGCACCTGCTTTCCAGTCCCCGGGGTGCTAACTTTGCCCTGAAGTTGAGGAGGGAGGACGGCTGCCACCCCACCTCTGCGAGGAGGTGGCCCCTAGCATCCCCTCACCCGCTGCTCAGGACCTGACCCATCCCCATTTGACAGAAGAGGAAACTGAGGCTCCGAGCCACTGCCCTTCCTTACCAGAGTCCCACAGCTGGGAGCCCCCAGGAGAGGTGTGGGCCCGGGTCTGACTCCATGTCACCCCTGTGCCCCTCGGAGGGGCCCGGGTCAGGACACGGGCTGGGGCCAAGTGCGGGGCTGGCGTCCACGGTCTCCTGTGGGGGTTTCCCTGGGGTGGGGAGGACCGAGCCGCGGGCTCCAGATGACCACTGTCCCGCTTGGTCCCCCGGGCCCAGGCACGTCGGTGATGCAGGTGATAGCCTCGGATGCGGATGACCCCACCTACGGCAGCAGCGCGCGGCTGGTGTACAGCGTGCTGGACGGCGAGCACCACTTCACCGTGGACCCCAAGACCGGTGAGGGGCGGGGCCCGGCAGGGGGCGGGGCCACCGGGTGACGCAACGGGTGGGGCTTCGTGGTGGGGCGGGGCCGAGCCAATGGCATGCCACAGGACCGCAGGGTGGGTGGGGCCACGCCAGTGGCCTAGGTCTTGAAACCCAGCCTAGCACCAGGCAGTCATCTTGGGCTCCACCCCAGGCGTCTAGGGGAGGGAGGGTGACCAGGTAGGAAGCGGGGAAGACTGAAGATCAGAAAATAAACAAGCAAACGCTGTGGCTCACGCCTGTAATCCTAGCTACTCAGGAGGCTGAGATCTGAGGGTGGTGGTTCAAAGCCAGCCTGGACTGCAAAGTCCTAGTGAGACGCTGATCTCCAATGAACCACCAGAAAACCAGAAGTGGAGCTGTGGCTCAAAGTGATAGAGAGCTAGCCTTGAGCAAAAGAGCTCAGGGTCAGAGCCCAGGCCATGAGTTCAAACCTGACAACCGACCAAAAAAAAGTGTGAAGGTGCTCCCTGTAAGACCAGCAGGAAACTAGAAGAGGCAGAAGGCAGCAGCAGCATCGGATGCCCTGTAAGGTCCTCAGAGCTGTTTGTCCTGGGTGCTCAAGTTTGGCAGGCCTGCCACACTCGTGGGTCACAAGCTCCAGGTGTGCACGTGGCCAGCAAATTTGAAAGCTCATGGACGTTTTCAAGGCTCTGCTAGAAAGATGGCCATTTAGAGACCATTCTTTGTGTAAGCCCCACTCCTATCCACATACATTCCCCCACACCGTGGTGCAGCCCCCACCCTCCCCACTTCACGCACTCTGAGGTTAGAGGCTGACTACTCTGAGGAGCCCCTTGGGAGAGCGCCAGAACATAGGATAAAGAGACGGAAGCTCAGAGCCATGGGTGATTCACTGGGGGTCACACAGCTGCCGGCAGGGACAGGCTGGAGAGGAGACACCAGACACCACAAAGCATCACTTTCCTTTCGAACACCATCATGAAGCTCACAGGACCACGGGGGGTAGGGGCAGGTAATTAGGATGTAAGGCTTTCTTTGCAGAGGCCTCAGCAACCATAAGGAATAAGCTGGTAGCCAGGTGCTGGTGGCTCACACCTGTAATCCCAGCTACTCAAGAGGCTGACATCTGAGGATCACAGTTCAAAGCCAGCCCAGGCCAGGAAAGTCCGTGAGACTCTCATTTCCAATTAACCTCCAGAAAACTGGATGTGGCGCTGTGACTCAAAGTGATAGAGCACTAGCCTTGAGCTGAAGAGCTCAGGGACAAGTGCCTAGGCTCTGAGTTCAAGTCCCATGACCACCACCAACAAAAACAAAAAAAGAGGGTGTCAACCACGGGCTGGGGGTGTAGATCCCCAGTGCAAAGGGGCTTGAGTTCAAACTTCACCCCACCTGTGTTGGCCAGAGGGAGAGTTCAGAGAAGGGAATCCCCAACAGAGGGCATGGCTCAGGGCGAAAGCCAGGGGGTGAAGAGATGTCTGCAGCATGCAGGGAAATGGGGTGCATGGAAGATGATGGGGGAAACCAGCAGGGCTTGGCCAGGCTGGCAAATATATGCCAAGAGGTCAGGTTTTATCTCCAGGGCAGCGGGAGAGGCGAGTCAGTGGGCTGGGTTTGTGTGTTTGTTTCCTTTGGGAAGGAAGTGGGAGAGACTACCCATCTATCTGCAGTTATAAGTGTGTCCTCATACACATGGCTTCCTCGTTAATTCCACCTCCTTGCAAAAAGGAATACATTTTAGAAAACATTCAAACATGAAAGAAATGTTAAGATAAGAGCAAGCACCTCCTACCCCGTGGCCTCGGGAGTTTTATAGCCTCCGCGGTGGCCCCTGGTGTCTATGTATCCCGGGAGAGCTTGAGAATGCATTTGCTTGGAAACAAAAGAGTCATTTCTTTAAAAAAAAAAAAAAAAGGAGAGAGATAGTACATTCCGAGGTTCCAAATTCACAAAGTTCAAATGAGTATTTAGGGACTGTTCTTCACCCCATCTAGTCTGCAAGCCACCTAGCCTGTGTCCCCAAGGCAGCCGGTGTTCATTTCCCTCTGCATCTTCCAGAGCTGTTCCCTGCATGTACAAGAAAATCAGGCACATGCATTTTATTTTTTTTTTTACACAATGGTAGCTGTAAACACATACTATATACATACCTGGCTTTTTTTTTTTTTAACTTAACAATACACCTGGAAAATTATTCTGTATCAGTCCAGAAAGACCTTCCTCATTCTTTTACTTAATGCCTGTTATGGATACACTAAAATTTATTTCACCAGTCCCCTACTGATGGACACTTAGGCTGGTTCCAATCTTTGTGCTAAAATGAGCCACGCTACAGTGAATAGCCTCATGCATACATCATTTTGTGCTTGTGGAAGTCGGCGGGGTAATTTTCAAGAATGGAAACGCTGGGTCAGAGAGAGCCCGTGTGTTTGGAATCTGGATAGATGATGCTGAAAGGTACCGGATTCCACCCCCGCGAGCTTCGGGTGAGTGTTCGCTTCCCCCCTCCCCCTCCCCCTCACCAGCACAGCGTGTTCATTGATGGCTTCTAAACAGGGAAGTGACATGCACAGGTTTTCATTTTAACAAGGTCCCTGGGGCAGCTGCTGTGGGCTTGGCTCCGAGACAGGAACTGGAGACCAGAGGCTCTGGAGCTCCGAGTGGATGGCATAGAGCCCCTGAGGACAAAACCCTAAACCTGTACCCTCTCTCAAAACCGGTTTAGGCTCCTTAGCTGCCTGTGTAGTTAAAAGGCCATAGATGATGTGTGCACATGGAGAGACTGAGGAGAGAGGATAGGAGACACTATGAATTCCTGCAGGCACAAATAATGCAGACCAGAGACCTCAAAATTAGAGCCCCTACTTCTTCCCTCAGCCTAGTGCTGTACAGTCATCTTTGCAAGGGACACTTTCCACTGAAACAGAGGGGGAAAGGTGAGTTACCAAAGCTGTCTAGAAGCAGAGCATCAAAAAAGGAGCCCCAGGCTGTAATGGGAGGAGAGGAGGAAAGGAAACATCTAGAACTTCTTGCTGGGCATGAGCAATGGGCATGGAGCTCTGAGAATGGTGTGTGTGTGTGTGTGTGTGTGTGTGTGTGTGTGTGTGTACTGGCATTTGAACTCAGGGTCTGGGCACTATCCCTTAGCATCTTTTGCTGAAGGCTGGCACCCTATCACTTGAGGCACACCTCCACTTCTGGCTTTTTGGTGTTTAATTGGAGATAAGATTCTCACAGATTTGCCTGCCTGGTCTGGCTTTGAACCATAATCCTTAGATCTCAGCCTCCTGAGTAGCTAGGTGTGAGCCAGCTGTGCCCAGCTAAGAATGGCCTTTTAATGTCCACAAGGAGACAATCATTTAATGTGCACAAGGAGAGTTCCTTCATTCAGCTATTCATTGAGCACCTACGATGTGCCTGGCTGTGTTCTAGGCACTGGGAATAGAGCACAGGCACATTGATTGCAGTATGGCCCTGTCAGGCTCTTATTAAAGAAAGGGATGCAGAAAATAAGCATATAAAAAGATGCCAAATCAAAGCATTGCATCAAATAGCACGCATGCCAAGAAGAAGTGTAAAACAGAATGAAGGAGAGACTTGGATTAAAAAGTCAGGGCAGGCTTCTCTGGGGAGGTGACCTTGGGGGCGGAGACCCAAATGAAGTGAGGCTGTGAGCCCCGCGGATGTCCAGGGAAGGCCGCACAGGCAAAGGGAACACGGTGTGTAGTGTTTAACCCTGAACTTGCTACAAGGGGATGATGATGGTGGTGGTAGTGGTAGTGGTGGTGGTGGTGGTGGTGATATTTTCACCTATCTAGCCAGGTGAGGCAGAGACCCTGGGGTGGACAAAAAGAAGAAGAGAAGGAATGCAGAACTAAAGGAAGGGCCAGGAGCGGGTCTTAGGAGGTGGCCAGGGTGGGAGGGTAGAGCCCAGACTCTTGGGGAGGCAAGAAGACCCCCAGCACCTACAGAGGCCAAGAGGACACATAGACAGCCCTAAGCCCGGAAGAGCAGGAGCCACTCCCACGCTCCCCACGAGGCAGCGAAGGGGTTCTGATGGGGGTCCTCGTCCTGGGGTCCTCAACTTCTGGGTGGAAAAGGTTCCCTCCTTGACATTTTTCCCAGGAAGAGGCTGACTTTCCCTCTTCATGCCAGAGCCACCCCGGGTACCATTCCCAGCTCCGGCTCCATTCCCCAGCTAGGAATATTCCGCTGCTGCGGGTCTATATTTAGCAGCTGCTAGAGGTACAGTCTGTTCTCACTGTGCAGAGAGCAGGGAGCTGAGCCGCACGGAGGCCGGGGAGGAAGGCGTGAGGAAGGGAGGGAGGGGGCGGCCGCCGTGGGGCCCCAGTGCCAGAGGAGGAATTAACTTGTGTGTTTTAAAGGCCAGGCCTGCCAGCAAGCCCCCCCACAGGGGCGACAGGGATGGCATTTGCTGGCTAATGAGGTGTCACGCGGGCTCCAGAGCCCCTCCTGCAGCATTGGGAGGTGGGCAGCAAGCAGAACAGCTGGACCTGGGGGAGGCAGTGGGTGAAGTCGCGGAGGCAGGGGGCTGTGGCCAGCTTGTAATTAGTAATTACCAGCCCCAGCCCACCACCACCCCAGCCGGAACACAAAGACGCAGCGACTTCAAGATCGCTGCTGAAAATTCTCCACGGGGTCAGAGACATCCCTGAGAGCAGGAGAGGGGGAAGCTGACCGACATTGTTTCTGAGCACTTGCTCGGTGCCACAGCCTGCGGTAAAGGTGACAGGCTGGCCTTGGCTCCTGCCCTCGCAGAGGGTTTGTTCTCACGGAGAAGCCAGAAACAAATAGGCCGCCGCGCCACGCCAATTGTGTCGTCCAAATGCCATTGGGATCTTTTGCGCCAGGCCCTTAAGATCCTCTGAGGAACCAAAGCAGAGCAGTCCCCCCATCCCATGCCTCACCCAACCGTGGGGCTTGTTTATGGGGGCACACAACCCAGGGCTTGGGAAGGGGGTCAGCAGAGTGTCTCCAAGATGTGACACCAGGTACAGGATGCTTTGTCTCATCTAAACCCCTCATAGCCCCCCCCAGTGGGTGACCCCACTTTACAGAATGGGAGACTGAGACTCAGGAAGAGCCCCCAGTGAGGTAGTGTGGAAACAGAGGGAAGAATATACGGCACCTGTGTCTGCCTGACTTTTCTCCCAGCTCACGCATGATCTTTGCATCCTTGAAACACCAGAAGCCCTCTGTGCCCAATGAATGAATGCATGCATGCATGTGTGAATGAATGAATGAATTTGCAGCTGTTTGAAGAGCAACTTCATGGACTTGTACCTCACCAACTCCCCCCCCCCACCCCGCCCCCAGGAGTGCAATACCGTCTTCCATGGTTTTCTGGCACCAGGCAATAGAATGAGGAAGGGGACGTAGGGGAGAATGTGCCATCAGTTTTCCACCCCTGTGGAAGCCTTTTTATACTCTGTCCCTTGCTGTCTGTGGAGTCGGTTTCCAAGACCCCTGCAGACAGAGAAATCATGGATGATCAGGTCTTGTAGGTAAAATGGCGTATTTGCACATAATTACACACATCCTCGTGTATACGTTAAATCATTTTCAGATTACTTTTAATACCTAGTATAAAGTAAACGTTATATAAATAGTTGTTATACTCTGTCTTTCAGGGAATAACAAGAAATCTGCACATGCTCAGTTCAAGTGCTTTTTTTCTTTTTCTCTCTTTTTTTTTTTTTTTTTTTGGTACTGGGGTTGGGAGCTCAGGGCCTTGTGTTCGCCAGACAGCAGCTCCACCACTTGACCCACGCCTTCTGTCTTTTTCCTGAATGTTTGCAGTCTGCAATCAGTTGAGTCAGAGGAAGCAGACTCAAGATACAGAGGCCTAACTGTGGTGTGGCTTTGTCTTTCCCAGAAAGAGGCCGTGTTAGCCTGGCACTGGTGGCTCACACCTGTAATCCTGGCTACTCGGGAGGCTGAGATCGGAGGAGCACAGTTCCCAGCCAGCCTGGGCAAGAAACTTTGTGAGACTCTTACCTCCAATAAACTACTCAGAAAAAGTCAGAAGTGGCGCTGTGGCTCAAGTGGTAGAGCACTAGCTTTGAGCACAAAGAGGCTCAAGGAGAGCGCCCAGGCCCTGAGTTCAAGCCCCAGGATGGGCAGGGGAAAGGTGTTCCTTCCCCCACCTCTTGAATGTGGGCTGGACTGTGGTTTGTTTTGGCCAATAGAATGTGGCAGAATAATGTTCTGCAAATTTGAGATTAGGCCTTTAAAGGGCTTGGCAGCTTTCACTTGTGCTGTCCTGGAACATAGTCCTGAGATTTGCGTATAGTAAGGCTAGCCTACGAGCGACGCAAGAGGCCAACAGCCAGACATGTGGACGAGGCTGCCTTGGACCCTCTGGGCCCCCTTGATCTTCTAGTTAAATGCGGCTGCACGCGTGTGCCCAGATAGAACCAGGAAAGAAACAACTCGGCCAATTGGTTTCTATGTCACTGATCTACGGCTACATAACAAACCACTGCAAATTTAGTGGCCTAGCTCAACATCAGTCTATTCATGGTGACAAGGCTGAGGGCTTGGCGGGGCAGTAATTCTCAGGGGATGTCTCAGATGGTAAGGTGTGGCAGTCAGGGTGCTGGGCGCTGACTTTCCGGGGGACAGTGGGGGTGCCTGCCTCAGTGTGGCCTCTCCTCCTGGGGGTCCTCACTGCTCGGGGTCTCTGGGTTCCAGAGGATCAAGCCCCAGAGCACAAAGGCTTATCCAGTCTTTCTGGCCATTGCTGATTGGTGTTCGATTGGTCTGTGCAAGTCACATCCCAGAGTCAGAGCCAGTGTGGAAAGAAATGCTCCGAGGTTTTGGCCGCTGCAGTCACGTCGCTCATTGGAAGTCATCCCCATAGCAACCCATCACCAAGTGTGACCCAGGGCAGGGTCCACGGTCCCCTTGAGACCCAGCTCACTGACACCCAGAGATGGCTCCTGAATCAACGCGCTTTCCGACAGAGAAGAGCTCAGTGTCCCCAGTCTCCCCCCCCCCCCCCGAGCTGCAAGTGACAGGGACCCCACAGAAGCCAGCCACAGAGGCCTCGCTCTTCCCCTGCAGGAGCAGATGGAGCCTTGCCTGTCCTCTAACCCCCACTGAGAGCTGGGGGCACCAGGCTTCTGGTGGCCCGGCCCACAACACAGTGGCTTCCAGTTCTACCAGGAGACCCCTTCACTCGGGGTGGCGCTGGACGCCAAGCAGCCCACAGCAGAGGGCACAGGAAGGGCCCAACTAACGTCCATTCCTGGCCCTGCTCTCCAGCTTAGTGGCACTGCCACCTGCCCTCCTCCTCCTTCTCCTCTTCCTTCTCCCCTCCCTCCCCACAAGTCACCCGGGTGCCTGTTGGGCTTTGCCCCTCCCTCTCCTCCCTCTCTTTCTCTTCAGATCTCTGTCCATGGTGGTCTCTCTCTTCCTGCCTTCTCCTGCATTTCTCTCTGGCTTTATTTCTTCCTGTATTTTTCTCTAACACACACACACACACACACACAACACACACTGTAAATATCACACACACATACATACCCTCCCAAACACACCCTCCACACAGCCATTCCTCCCGGTCCATTGCCTTTATTGGAACCTGGGGACAGACTGGGGACTTCAGGCCTCAGAGCCTGGGCTTTATGGGGCACGCCACACGCGTCGCGGGTCTGCCGGTGCGTGGCTTCGCGTGGCGCCTGGGCCCTGGACATTGCCCGCCACCACCTGTGCAGGGCAGGTTGCAGGGGTGTCGGCAGCCGCTCTCAACGCCTCATCACCCCCCTCCACCACCTGAGTCTGTTCTCTTGGCAGAGGATCAAGAAGAGGCCTTCCCCCTGCAGGGCCCCCTCACTTCTGCAGCTGCCCCGACTCCGGGAGAGGCCTGGGGGTGTCAGCATCTCTCTAGTGCCGGGACAGGGCAAGGAATGTAGACCCTTACTCTGGAAATCGGTGGGGAGGATGCATGTGAATAAGTGTGTGTGTGTGTGTGTGTGACTTGAGCACATTCTTACACATGGTCCACCCATGTGTGGGCCTGATGTGGGGGTGAAGGAGGCCACGTGACGGGCCTGGGGTGGCCCGGGGGCCTTTCCCTCTGGTGATACCCACCCCATTGCTGCCCTGTGCTGGCTCTGGGCTGAGTTACTGCTGGAATCAGGCAGAGGCCTCACTCACACAGATGGTTGGGGGGGATGGGGGGAGGGGGACACTGAGGCAAGTGGGTCCCACAGAGGCCAGTCCGCGGGCCTTTTTTTTTTTTTTTGTCAGCTATGGGGCTTGAACTCAGTGCCTGGGGGCTGTCCCCGAGCTCTTTGGCTCAAGGCTAGCGCTCTACCACTTTGAGCCACAGCACCACTTCTGGTTTTCTGGTGGTTAACTGGAGATAAGAGTCTCATGGACTTTCCTGCCCAGGCTGGCTTTGAACCACGATCCTCAGATCTCAGCCTCCTGAGTAGCTAGGATGGCAGGCGTGAGCCACCGGCACCTGGCTACACAGGCTTCTTTGTAGTAGACAGAGCGCCTGTTGTTTTGTGTTTGTGTTGTGTGTGTGAGCATGCTTGAGCGTGTGTGTGTATATGTGTTGGATGTGAGCCTGTTGCTGTGTAGAGGTGGGTGTGTGTGGACAGGGTGTGTGAGCTTGTACAACCTGAGCATGTGTGGGTGTGTGGTGGTCCCTGTGACCCCACAACCCCCCCCCACCAACTCCAAGCAGCCCCCGCGCTGCGGGTCCACCTGCCTCAGCCCGGTCCAACCCCCGCCCCCACCCGCAGGCGTGATCCGCACCGCTGTGCCGGACCTGGACCGCGAGAGCCAGGAGCGCTACGAGGTGGTGATCCAGGCCACAGACATGGCGGGCCAGCTGGGCGGCCTCTCGGGCTCCACCACCGTCACCATCGTGGTCACCGACGTCAACGACAACCCGCCCCGCTTCCCGCAGAGTGAGTGCGCGTGTCCGTGCGTCTGTCCCACCCACGGGCCCCGCCCACCTCAGGCTTCCCACCTACAGAGGGGCAGCCTGCCCGCCCTGCACCCTGCCTGGGGAAGCCCCAACCTGGGCTCATGTGTGTGTGTGTGTGCACACGCCTGTGCAAGTACGGAGGCTTGAACCTGGGGCCTGGCACTTGTCACGTGGCCTTTCCACTTGAGCCTGGCACTCTTCCACCTGGAGCCACAGCTCCTCAGCTTGCTTCCCCCTCCCCCCCCTTTGTTTTTGCTCGTGATCCTCCCATCTCAGCCTCCTGAGGAGCCAGCATTCCCAGGATGAATGAGCCTCCCGCTGGGCGCCAGGCTCAAGGCTGCCTTTCCAAACCTCCCAGGCGCGTAGTCCCCTCCCCTCCCCTGCTCCCCGCAGAGGTGAGCCCACCTGCGCACCCCACCTCTCACTGGCTCTTGACGAGGCACCGAGTCAAGGCTGCAGACGGCAGGTGCTGGAGCCGGGGCCCTCGCAATGCGGACGGAGCCAGCGGCTGCCACCCCCAGGCAAAAGGTCACTGGTGGTTGATCCTGGGGAAACTGAGTCTGAAGAGCCTGGGGGTGGGGGGTCTGCCCTTCTGAATTAGAAGATCCCCCGCCCCCCTGGCACAGTGGGGCTGTCCTGGCCGGGGCCCGCCTCCCAGGCCTTTCGAGGCCTCTCAGGCCCAGCTGTAGGCAAGCCAGAAGCTGGCAAAGACAAAATGCCGCCCGGGAGCCTGCTGATCCCTATCAGGCGAGTCATTACTGGAGGTCGGCTGCTCTCACATTAGGCCTCCACCACAGGGGACTGACCCCCGCGAGATAAGGAAATCCAATCCCTTAGCTGAGCCCACAGCCCCATCCCGGCTCAGCGCCTCAGACAGACAGAACAGGCCTCCGAGAGCCTGCCGCCAGCCCCTGGGTGCAGGGACCCTGGCCCGTTCCCCGCCCGCCTCGTCCAGCTAAAATCAGCTTGCCCGGAATTGTCCCTGGAGAGGGGGCCTAACCAGGCTGTGAGCTGAGACAGGGCAGAAACAGAGAGGAAGGGCTGGGGCTCAAGGAAACTCCTTCCTCTCCCTTCCCTTCCCTTCCCTTCCCTTCCCTTCCCTTCCCTTCCCTTCCCTTCCCTTCCCTTCCCTTCCCTTCCCTTCCCTTCCCTTCCCTTCCCTTCCCTTCCCTCCTTCCCATCTTTCTTCTCTCCCTCCCTCTTTCCCTCCCTCCATCCCTTCTCCTCTCATTTCTTTCTTGTCAATATTGGAGGGTTTTGTTGTTTTTTTTTTTTTAATGAGTGCTTCGGCCTTTTTTAACTAAATTACCTGTGTATTTATTTATTGGCAGTACTTGAGCTTGAACTCAGGTCTTCTGGCTTGCTGGGCCCCTCTGAGCCATGCCCGCTATATAGCCCCAGTCCTGGGGTTTGAACTAGGGACCTTGCACTTTCCAGGCAGGCTTGCACCAGGAGTATCAGGCCGCCAGCTCCCGCCTGCTCTTACCGTTTTCAGATGGGGTCTCGTGTTGTGCTTGGACCGTTGTCACTTCTCAAGAAGTTGGTGTGACAGCCGGCACCGCTCTTGCCCACGTTTTTATTGGCCGAGCTGGTGGCTGAGTAAACCTTTTGCCCCAGTTGGTTTCGAACTGTGATCCTCCCAATCTCCACCTCTCGGTTCCCTCTGCTTCTCCCTCCCAGCTATGCGGCCATCTTTATGTTCTTCAAACATGCCAGGCATCACACCTACCCCAGGACCTTTACGCCTGCTGTTCTGTCTGTCCAGAATGTTCTTCCTAAGTTCTGCTTATCTGTGTGGCTCACTCCTCCTCCCAAACATGTGAAGAAATGTCACCTCCATGAACCCTTCCCCCCACCCTCATTTTTTCTGCATATCTGAGGCCTGAACCCCACTTTGCTTGCTGGGCCAGGCCCCGGATGAGGCCCATGGCGAGGTCATGCTTGATCTGCCTACAGTGAGCCACACGGCCCGGTCCCCAGCAACCCACATGGTCCCTGCTGGTTTTCTCCTGAGTGCCGGGCACCCGTCCCCACTGGACATGGCCTCCACGCCGATCGCTTCCGTCGGGGCGACAGCTGGGACGTCCGAGGTGTGGGGCACATGCAGCGTAGGGTCCTCGTGGGCGGGGGTGGGGTGGGTGGGTGGGCAGGGGGGCAGGCAGGTGGCCTGGCCAGTTCTCTGCTGTGTTCACTGAGCGTCCGCACAGAGCATCTCACAATCAACACCTGCTGCGCGGTTGCCACAGCAGCGCGACTCCCGCTCTTCAGATGAGGGAAACCGAGGCCCAGGGTCACAGGGCTCCAGTTGGCTCCAGAGCCAGATGGGGAAACTGAGGCCCGCATCCATCGCAAGGTCTTCTGCAGAGCCCCCCCCCCCGCAGCCCCTGCCCAGCCAGTGCAGGAGACTCCGGGGCCCCTCCTCCACCCCCCCCCCCGCCCTGGCCCCAGCACCCGCACAGTGGGTGGGGCTGCTCCCCACACACACACCCGTTGGCATGTCCCCACAGAGATGTACCAGTTCAGCATCCAGGAGTCGGCCCCAGTGGGCACGGCCGTGGGGCGCGTGAAGGCGGAGGACTCGGACGTGGGAGAGAACACAGACATGACCTACCATCTCAAGGAGGAGAGCGGCAGCGGCGGCGACGCCTTCAAGGTCACCACCGACAGCGACACGCAGGAAGCCATCCTCCTGGTGCAGAAGGTAGGCGGCCTGGGAGAGGCGCTGCTGCTGGGGTGGGGGGAGAGGGCAAGACCAGGGAGGCCTTGGGGTGGGGGTGGGGGGTCCCAGGTATACTCACTGCACCCCCAGGGGTTCAGTCTCTCTAGACCCAGGACCAACCTGGGAAAGCACCCTGTCATTCCCACTTGGTGAATGAGGATATGAGGCACAGAGAAGTCAAGTGACCTATGAGAGGTCGCACAGCTACTTGTCAGAGATGAGACTCAATCCAGATGGGAATTCACACGCTTAAAAGTGCTACCGCCCCATGCCAGACCCTTTGCACTGGTTCCTTCCTTTACTCCTTGGGTCTCCTTCTGAAAGATAACTCGCTGTCCTCATTGTTCCGAGTGCAAAAGGTAAAGGAGCTTGCCCAAGGCCACACCTGTAAGGGACAGAGCCAGACTCCGAACCTAGGTTTGGTGTCTCCAAATCCCTTTCCTTCCTGAGTCTGACGAGCGCCCCGGCCCCCTGCCCGGTGCGGGAGCCAGCAGCTGGAACCGCAGCCTCCTCCATCCCAGGGAGTGGGGACGGAGATCACGCGGAGAAGCAAGATCCGTCTTCCAGAATGTGGCAAGTCAGGGCCCCGCAGGCCTCGGGGACTCAAGCCCACACCCCACGAGAGGCCCACGCCCCCCCGGCCAGGCCCACAAGCGATGGCTCCTAACCCCAGCTGCTGTGGTCGTCAGGCCTGTGCCAGGCACCCCCTCCCCCCCCCCGGGATGAACCCACTCAACCCCCACATCAACTTCGTCGGTTTGTTCATGTGATCCAATCACTTGCCCCCCGGCCTCACAGTTCAGGAGGGATGGAAGCCAGCTCGAGAAGGCCCGCTTCAGAAGCCATCTTTTAGCATATGGACATGTGCCGGTACTGGGGCTTGAACTCAGGGCCTGGACCTATCCCCAAACTTGCTTTGCTGAAAGCTAGCACCCTACCACTTGAGCCACAGCTACAACTTCTCGCGATAAGAGTCTCACAGACTTTCCTGCCCAGACTGACTTCCAACCACCATCCTCAGATCTCAGCCTCCGGAGTTGCTAGGATCGCGTGCATGAACCACCGATGCCCAGCCACCTTTCTAAGCATGAGTCCTTTCGGTCTTTTGGGGGAGGAGGGGGACAGAGGTTGAGGCAGGGTGTCCAGGTGTAGCCCAAGCTGGCCTCAAGCTGTCCATCCTCCTGCCTCGGCCTCCTCAGGACTGGGATTACAGGCAGGGCCACCGCAGCCGGCACGGTTTCCAGTCTTTTGATCTCCACGTGTTCTTACTGTACTCGGATGGAGAATTCGGGCCCAGCACCCCAGCACAGTGTGCAGAGTGGGGGGGGGGGGGCTTCCGGCATGGTTCTTATCCCCAGACTGCTCCTCCTCGTCTCAGCTGGCTTTGCTGTGCTAGCAGGCGCCTGGGTTGTCTGTGGAGTCTGCATGGCCCCACTGATTGATGAACTGCTCCCGGGGCCATCGCTCACTCCCGGGCCGGGCCAGCGCCTGCCTCCCTGCCTTCTGATTTCCCAGGCAACGGGATGGTGGGGGGGGGAGAAGGGGCAGGGAGAGCAGCCGGGGAGAGAGGGAAGGCGGGAGGAAGACCCTGGCCACGAGGCTGGCACGGCTGCGTTGCAGTTCTCATTGCTGGAAGGCTGATATTCAGAAGGCGGGAGCCGGTGCCGAGCCAAACGCTCATCCATCAGAGGGTCACCCATTAGCGCAGCTCTGCATGCACGCGGCCCCTCCCCGGGGACCGCAGCACAGCTGGCTCATCAGCTTCTCCCTGAGTCCCGGAGATTGGCCCGTCGTGGCCGGTCAGCTGCAGAGCCAGGATTGGAGCTCGGTGTGGGGAGTCACAGACCCCAGTGCCCCGTCGTCTCCCACTGCCCGGGTCCATCCCAGGTTCTCGCCAGCTGTGTGGACAGGCAGGTTTTCTGAGTCTCCTTTCTTCGATGTTATTATTATTATTGATGAGGATTATAATAGCATGGTATGGAGTTGAGTTTCTAGCACATACTAAGAAATAAGTGAAAGCCAGGCCCTGGTGGCTCACACCTATGGTCCTAGCTACTCAGGAAGCTGAGATTTGAGGATCACAGTTCAAATCCAGCCTGGGGCAGGAAAGTCCGTGAGACTCTCCTCTCCAATGAACCACCAGAAAACCGGAAGTGGTGCTGTGGCTCAAGTGGTAGAGCGCCAGCCTTGAGCAGAAGAGCTCAGGGACAGCGCCCAGGCCCTGAGTTCAGGCTCCGTGACTAACAACAACAAAAAGACTGAAATAGTTCACCGCTGGCCAGGAGAATGGCATCTGAGTGGCCCTGCCCTTTGGAGCCTCAGTTTCTCCACTGTAGCTAGATCTGGGAGATCCAGACCCTTGGCAAATGCCCCAGTTGAGCTAGCCTGTGAGCTGGTGCCAGCCCTGCCCAGTCTGGACCTCTCCCATGGGGGACAGTGCGGGGGCACCCCAGACCCGGCCCTGAGCGTCCTGTGCCCGCAGCGCCTGGACTTCGAGTCGCAGCCCGTGCACACGGTGGTGCTGGAGGCCCTCAACAAGTTTGTGGACCCGCGCTTCGCGGACCTGGGCACCTTCCGAGACCAGGCGATCGTGCGTGTGGCCGTGACGGACGTGGACGAGCCCCCCGAGTTCCGGCCGCCCTCCCGCCTCCTGGAGGTGCAGGAGGACGCGCAGGTGGGCTCCCTGGTCGGCGTAGTGACAGCGCGGGACCCCGACGCCGCCAACCGGCCCGTCCGGTGAGACCCCCGCCCGGGCCCCACGCCTGCTGCTGCTGCTGCCCACCGCTGACAGGCGGCGGGCAGAGGGGACCGGGCGGGGGGAGGAGGGGAAGTGGAAGGCCAGCCCTGGGCTGACATCAGGGGAGGGGGAGGCCTTGGGTTGAGCTCACCCCAGGACTCCCAGCCCCTCCCCACCACCCCGGAGCACCTAGCAAGCTCTATGGCTTCGGCCTTAAGGTGGCTCCCACCTGTCATCCTAGCTACCCAGGAGGCTGAGATCTGAGGATCAAGTATCGGAGCCAGCCTGGGCAGGAAAGCCCATGACACTCTAATCGCCACTTAACCCAGGAAAAGCCCGAGGGGGGAGCTGTGGCTCAAGTGGTAGGGTGCTAGCCTTGAGCGGAAATGCCAAGCGAGAGTGTGAGGCCTCGAGTTCAAATCCCAGGACCAGCACACACACACACACACACACACACACACACACACACACACACTGACACAGACCTTCCCATCACACCCCATGCCAGGCCAGGCTGCTCTGTCTGGGACTCTTCTGACTGCTGGCTGGTCTCCCTCCCCACTCTCCTCTACACCCACCCAGCCTCACCTTCACCCCTGCGGGGGCAGCCAGGCCCTGCTCCCCTGCAAAGTGGAGGCTCCAGATACACCTGCTGCCCACCATGACCCCCTCTCCTCCTCCCCCAGCCTCCGCTCCAGGCAGAGGCCTCCCAGCTGTGGGGGGTGGGTGGGGGAGGGGCTGTGATGCTTTGCCCCTGAGCCTAGAATGTTCCCCCCCCCCCACTAGGGTCCATTCTCTCATCATTTCCTTTACTCAGAAGTCACCGGGGCCTTCCCTGGCTGCTCGTCCTGAAATGTCAACCTACCCCCAGGCCCTTCATGCCCCTTGGACCCCTCCTCATTATTCACCCCACCTCCTGCTAATCTGCCCCAAAGGGAAGGGCCTACAGCGGTTCACCCCCCAACACCTCTTCAGGGACCCCAAACCCCTGGCTGAACCCAGGGCAAATGTCAAAGTGGGCGAGGATGGAGACAAGTTTGTCCGGGAACCCCTGCAGAGATGTGGGGGGAGGCCGTGGGGGGTGGGAATCAGAAGAGGGGGGAAAAGCTGTAGCAGAAACTGCTTCGGAGGAGGGTCGAGGGTGGAGGACTGGCTCTGGGGCTCCCTGCGCCCCCAAACCTCTATGGACAGACCACCATCACCCTGAGGTGTCGCTGTGCCCAGCCCTGGCTGGCTGCGGAGGAGCGGGAGAGCCTTTAACCTGGGGGTCTCCACGGGGTGACCCCGGGACGTAGCAGCCGCAGAGAACCCGCAGAGTCCCAGAATCCGCCCCAGTGCCCAGCCCGGGTCACCTGCGCGGGAAGCCCAGGTGGAGGGACGGGGTGTCCTCGCACCCCATGGCTCCTCAAGTCAGGACGCAGCCCGCGGGATTCTCAGGGGGCAGTTTATTTCCCTAAACTTTTAATCTGCTAACAAAGCAGTCTGTGAGTGGGGAGAGGCCCCCCCCCCCCCCCAGGGAGAGGACATGCCGGTCCTGAAGGCAGAGGCAGGGAGCCTGCCGAAGGGAGGTCCTCCATCGTCCAAGGGAAGTGGGGTGCAATCGCGCTGTGGCAGGAGCCCCCAGAGAGGCTGAGGGGCTCATACTCCATGGAGAAGCCAGGGTGCCGTGTTTCTTCCGTCCTCTGCACTTCTCTGCCTCTGTTCCACCTGACACAACCCTTGACACAAGCCGGGGGACGCCGGCCCGCCCCACCCCTCCCCAGGCCTTCACCTGTGTGTGTGTCAGGAGCCTGGGGCCCAGGGGGTCGGAGGGGGCCTGGGCTCCGCTCCGCGGCTGCTCTACACGCAGCACCCCGGCCTCCCCCCGTCCCCTCCGGCTTTCATGCGCACGGAAGGGGCCCACTTTGAAACCTGCTTTCATCTCTCCTCGCGGGCCCTTCCCCGGGGCTCCTCAGATGTGGAGGCACCGGCTGCCAGGAGCGGGAGACAGGTCCAGTGTAACAACACAAACATTTGCCCAGTGTCCCCTCCTGGGCGTGGCCCTGAGCCAGGCGTGGGACACGGAGATGAGCTGGGCGGGGGGGGGGGGGAGGGGGGTGTGGAACTCCCTGATGGTGGGGTGCAGGAGAGCAGGCTGGAGGCCAGAGAAGAGATGTATGGGACAGAGAAGGGTCCTGGGCCACCGTCGCTGCCCACAGCCCAGCGTGTACCCCAGATTCTCCTTCTAAGGTCATTGAGAGACGGGAACAGATGGTAAGGCTAGAGTTTGCCTTGCACTCCTTCCAACCCTCAGATGTCAGTCTCCTGAGGAGCTAGGATTACAGGCGTGAGCCACCGGTGCCCGGCCAGCACCTAGCTCAGGATATGGAGGGGTCAGGGCCGCAGTAAAGACCACAGTGACAGAGTCAACCTTGCGGAAGTGTGAGGAGAGCATTCCACACAGCAGGAGTAGCAAGTGCAAAGGTCCTGAGGCAGGCAGCGAGGGAGCTGAAGTGTTCCTGAGGCTGGGAAAGGCACGTGGGGAGAGGCCTTTTCCTGAGCTTCTGTCCTGGGGGAGGAGAAAGTGTCCAATTGTTTCTCGGATTCCCTGCAAGGCACTGCACTCAGCTTTGGATGAAGAAGCTGAGTGTCAGGGAAGGGAAGTAGTTTGCCCAGTTGGTAAGCTGGGAAGTGGAAAGGACTGGGGTTTAGCCCCTGAGCACTAGACTCATGGTGGTTTATGCAATTCCCACATTTGTGCCGTGGCCTCCCTTGCGCACAGGCCATGGAGAGGAGTCAGACATGGCAGGTGACAGGCTGGGCCTCTGTGTGAACCAGCCAGGTTCACACAGGCTGGAGCTCGCGCTCCGAGGAGCCTGGCACCGGGGCCAGCTTGGAACGGAGAGAGGGTACTCCAGCATGGGGAGAGGAGGGTGGAGGGGGCAGGATTCCAACCCAGAACCGGCGACAGACAGCGCTGCTGGGTGGGGTCTTGTCAGGCCTGGTAGAGACAGAACAGAGGGCCATGTGGGGACAGGCTGTGCAGAACCAGGGACTCCAGGCCTGGGGTGGGGCGGGGGGGGATGGGGGGGACACCGGCCAGGGAGAAGCCTTGGGAGGCTGAGGGAGGAGAGTGCCCAGATGTCCGCATCAGGCAGCCCTGCAGACGGCTGGGCCACTGCAGCCCAGCCCAGCCCAGCCCTGCTGCCCTCCACCCTGGAATCCGAGATCTGAGTTCAACACCCAGCCCAGCAGTAGCATTTTTCAACAAGCCACTGTGGCCTCTCCGAGCCTCAGTTTCCCCATTCCTATCATGGGCGTCCTGGTCGCACCCGCCTCCTCGTGGGTGCCAAATGCCCACGTGGCAAGTCTGTGCTTGGTGACCCCAGGACTGGGGAGAGGATTGAGCCCCGGGCACACAGTAGGGCCTCAAGAAAGCCACAGTAATATTTTTTTTCTTGGGGATCAGTCACCCTTTCATTCTGCAACCAGTCCAGACATTGTGGGGCGAGCTTGCGCTCTTTATTTATTTTGCCGGTTGTGGGGCTTGAACTCAGGGCCTGGGCACTGTCCCTGAACTGTTTTTGCTCAAGGCTATAGCGTTCTACCACTTGGAGCCACAGCACCACTTCCATTTTCTTCTGGTGATTAATTGGAGAGAACAGTCTCGGGGCCTTTCCTATCCAGGCTGGCTTTGAACCGCAATCTTCAGATCTCAGCCTCCTGAGTCGCTAGGCTGACAGGCACGAGTCACCAGTACCCAGCTTGTGGGCGAGCTTTCGAGTGTGTTCCTTGAGTGTGTTTAGGAAGAACAGAAAGATCAGGTGGCTTACCCAAGGTCTCACAGCCAGGTTCCAAACCTAAGCAGAAGTATCCGGTCTTCCCATCCCCCACTCCAGGCCCCCTTTGCACACATGGGTGCTTTGCACACACACGAGCACACTGGCCTCCCTCGCTGTACCCTCCACCCACACCCATCTCCTTTCCTTCTGCCGCCCCTTGCAGCTCCCAGGAGGGCAACATCCTGGGCCCTCTGTTTCTTTGTCACAAATAGGACAATCGTTTGACACCCCTGAAGTCATTTTCCTGGGCGTCAGCTAGCATCTTAGACGTGTTCACCCTCCCAGCCCTGCGTGGGGAGGAAAGTTAATTCTCAAGGGCTGGAAATGAACTCTCTGGAAGCTGTGTGGACCTGGCTCAGATCCTGAGCAGCACGGCTGCCTCCTGAGCTTTGGCCTTCCAGACTGCACGCCACCAGCACACGTGCACGTATGTGCACGCATGCGCACACGCCCCACCAGAGCACCTCCCACCCACAATGCACAGCGGACACAATTGTGTGTGTGTGTGTATACAGGCCCACGAGATGTACAGGCCCACGAGGTACACAGGCTGCCCGTGCCTGCCAGGCCCCAGTCCTGCCCCACGCTGAGCCCTTTAGCAGCCTCCCTCCCTCCCTTTCTCCCTCCTTTCCTCCCCCTCTCTCACCAGCCCCCTGAGCTAGAACAGAAACACCTGGGTTCAGCCAGCGCCCCCCCCCCCCCCAGTGACCTGCAGCTCAAGTCTTTAGCTGCTTAATCGTGTCCCTGTGGGCAATGCCTCACGGCCTTGGGAACAGCTGCCTCCACTCAGGCTCCAGCCTCTGCCTTCTCCTCCGCGAGAGAATAAAAGAGAAAAGCGGAGGGGGAGGAGGAGGAGAGGGAGGGAGGACGAGGAAGCCCTTTCTGTCCTCCCAGCCTGCCTTCCGCCCCTCCTGGCCTCGGCCCTCCACCTGTAGTATCAGAATAGGTCTTCAAGATTCCTTCCGGCTCACCAACACTGTCTCCTTTGATCTTCTTTGGAGCCCGACATCTGCAGGGCCTGGGGTGGGAGATGAGGTAAAGGGAAGCCAAGGCTCCATGCCTTGAGGCTTTGTAGAGCTCAACAAGTTAACGCTCCGGATATAGAGCCCCAGATTTGGGTGCGGATTCCAATTCTGGAGCCGTTGCTGAGCAACCCCACGCAAGGCCAGCAGTAGCCCACATGGCACCTTTGGGCAAATAGAAAGCCCCTCTCTTGAGAAGCCACACCCTGCCCAGCCCACGCCCTTAGTGCGTAATGCAGCCCGAGGGACGGTACCCCGTGTCCCCACACGCAGCAAGTTTCCTCTCAGAGGCTCTGTGGCCCCGTCGGCAAAGGGCGTGGCTGTCACCGCTCCCAGGATGCCCGCCAGGGGTGCATCCACTCCTCACGTGCTGTGCAGGAGGGGATGAGCAATGGGACCCACACACGTCCAGTGTGAGGGGTAGAACTGGCATCTTGGGGTGAGCCTCCCAGATCTGTGAGAGCCCCAGCAGTCAGGAGCCAGAGGGACCTGGGCTTAGCCATTTAGGGCAGGAAGACTAATTGGATCCAAGACTAATTGGATCCAGGCGATGGGTCCTCAGGCCCACCCTGCTCAGGGGCCCCCACACTTTACACCCCCTTCACTCCCCCCAGCCCCCAGACACTCCACAGTGTATGGGAAAGGAGAGGGCTGTCCTGTAGCTCCCCCTTCCCTCTTCTGGATGGGTACAGGAGGAGGAAGGAAGCTGAGGGACAGGTCCGAGGACACACAGGTAGACTGTGCCCAGAAAGGTTTGGCCATGCAGCCAAGGCCCCACTGAGGAGTCACCTTAAAGGTGCGCAGTGTGTCTGGTGGCCTCCGTTTCCCTCTCTGGTTTGGGGGAGAAAGGCCTCTCCTCACGCCTAGGGGAAGGGCTGTTTCCAGCCTGCCTTTGCCTCCCCTTATCCCCTCCTTTGTCCTGGATGCACAATGCACCTTTGCCTGCCTTTCAGGGGGGTGGGGAGGGGGCTTTGTCTGTGCTGCAGCCAGGCTGCACCCCCGCCCCCGTTATCTGCCAGGGAAGCGGCAGCCAGTGCTGGCAGGGCCTCTCCGGGCCTCCGCCACCCGAGACATGTGTTGGACAAGGGCCTTTCAGGCCTGGAGCTTCTGCACAAAGGCCTGAGAAGAAGGCGGAACAAAGGGCTTTTTCACTCAGCAACTGAAAAGCCACAGATTAGCCCACGCTTCGTGCTGGGCAGGCGGGAGGAGCTGCAGGCCCCAGACCCCTCCCCAGGGCATGCTCTGCCTGTGACCCTGGTCTGGGGTTCTCCGCCAGACCGCCAAGAAACCTCCCACCCCACCGCCGCCCCTTCTCCTCTCCCCAGGACACACGTCCAGCTCCGGAATGCTGGGCCTGCGTGTCCTGGCGCCCAGCTCCCTGCCTCCCTGCCTCTGTCTGGCACCAGCCATTTCCTGAGTAATTCTTACCCACCTCGGCCACCCCTGCCCCCAACCCCCTCCCCAGCCCCCTTCTTGAAAATCAGGCCCAGCTCAACTGTCACCTTATTGGGAAAGACAAGGATGGGGCATGTGTGCCAGACACTCCCAGCTCTCACCACCTCTGGGCCCAGCTGGGGAAACTGAGGCTCAGAAGGGCTGATGGTCGCCCCTGGACACCCAGCAGGCACTGGCACCACGGGGCTGCCAATCAGCCTTTTCCTCTCTCCTCCAGGTGGGGAAGGGGTCCCCGCCCCTGCTTTTCCTGAGTGGAGTGGGGGACATGGTCTGCGTTCCAACTGGCATCCATCAATCAGTGTCCCCTGGCCCCCGCAGGTACGCCATTGACCGCGACTCGGATTTGGACCAGATCTTTGACATCGATGCGGACACCGGAGCCATCGTGACCGGCAAAGGGCTGGACCGCGAGACGGCCGGCTGGCACAACATCACAGTGCTGGCCATGGAGGCGGGTGAGCCGAGCAGGGGGCGGGGCCACGGCGGGGCGGAGCGAGGGGCGGGGAAACGACGAAGATGAAGAGCCGAGGGGCGTGGCCATAGGAGGGCGGAGCAAGAGCCGAGGGGGTGGCAATGGTGGGGCGGAGTAAGAGACAGGGGCGGGGCCAAGGCTGACGTGGGAGGGAGCAGAGATTAGGAGCTCGCGTAGGTCCCACCGGGGTGGAAGTAGGGGCAAAAGCGGACCTGTGGAAACGGAGATCCCAGGCCGCTGGGACTGGATTAATCTCAGACCCTTCTCTGTCATTTATTGAGTATCTACTCTATGCTGAGCCCTGTTGTGAGCTTGGAAATGAGGCCTGGCCCCACAGAAAAGAGCCAGTCTCCAGAGGGGAGAGAGGCGGTTAGCAGCGTTTAGTGCGCTGGATTATGTGAGGAGCTGAGGAGCGGGGAGAGAAGACAGCCGGGCTATAGGGGGATGGACGGCAGAGGGATCTCATTCTCCAAAAAGGCTGCTCCTGAGACACTTTTCAACAGAGGCTTCAATAAAAGTGAGAGCGCCCTGTGCTATCTGGGGAAAGAGCAGGCCAGGCAGGGGGAGCAGCCCATGCAAAGGCCCTGGGGTGGTAGCTGCCCTGCGTGTCAGAGGAACTGCAAAGAGACAGGCATGGTAGGAGGTGGGGGGGGCGGGGAGGTAGAATAGTCAGCCGCTGGGACTCCATGTGTGAGGGTCCCGGGGAGGGTTCTGAACCCAGGAGGGGTGTTGTCTGACAGGTGCCTCTGGTGCTGCACTGAGGGTGAACATGAGGCTGAGGGGGGCAGCAGGGACTCAGCGGGGCCAGGGGTGGTGGCCCAGCCTGGGACAGCCACAGTGGACGTGAGAAGTGAGTGGTTGGCTCTGGGATACTTGCTGGTGGCAGGCACATTGGAGAGGGCCAGGGGCTGGACTGTAGGACACGCGGTGGCACAATAAAACCTCAGAGTGGGGAAGCGGAGAGGCATGGGCCAGGTGGAGGGTAGTGCAGAGGTGGGGGGCCACAGCAGACTGAGCTGTCAATCAGCGCCCAGAGGGCGGGTCCGGGGTGAAGGGGCCCAGGCACCTTGTGAAGGTGAGACCGGGAGAGGGCCACGCTGACTCCCCGGAGCTTGGCTTGAGTTTCACTCGGACTGCAGTCAGCTTGGCACAGTAGAGTAGACCTTTCTGGAACAGTGTGTGTTGCAGGCAGCTGCCTGAGGCTAGGAGAGGGAGGTGTACAGGTGGTAGTGTAAGAGGGGTGTCATCAAACCAAGACCACGGAGGTGAGGAGCACCGGGCACCAGGAAAGGGCAGTGCGAGCAGCTTCCTGTGCCCCTACCTGCCCCGCCCCCAGCACTAAGCACGTAAACACACGCACACATGCACACGCACACACACCACCCAAGGCACTGGTGCTCTCTGAGCTGCAGGCTCTATGGGCCACACTGGGCCCTAGCATGGCTGGCCCAGACCCCTCAGGCCCCAGAGCCCTGCAGACCGGCCTCCTCCTCCACCCCCTGCCACCATCCTCCCACTCCCCTCCCCACCCCCACCCCCTGCCAGCATCCTCCCACTTACCCCCCCCCCCCACCTCCCCAGCCCCTTCCAGGGCTGAGCAAGTCCCCAGGCTGAAGTTCCCTTCCTGCCTTTCAACTGCGGCTTAAAGGCAAGCACAAAGCTGGCTCAGCCCTGGCCGTGGCTGCCGGAGCCTTTGAATCCAGTCCTTCTCCGCTTGAAGGAGAGAACAAAGGTGCTGCCGAGGAAGAGGCGCCGGGCTGGGGGAGGCGCACGCCGCCTGCCCCCTGAACTGCGCCAGCAGCCAGCCGCCCGGGCTCCACTTCCACCGCTGACCCGGGAAAGGCAGTGAGCCTCTCAAGGGGGGAGACCCCTCTCCGGGCTTCAATCCCAGCCCTGCCCACCGCCATGCCCAGGTGACTAACCTCTGGGGAAGTAAATGGCCCTGGCCCGCCATGCAGGGGAGTCTTGGATAGGACAACACATGGAAAGAACTCAGCCAAGGGGCCAGGGCTTTAGTAATTGCTCAGTAAATGCCTGGTAGCAATGGCATTGGTGGTACACCCGGCCCAAGCAGTGTTTTGGGACCAGGCCCTTGAGAGGGGTGAACTCAGTGGGTCTTTACCCCCAAGATGGCATTTCTGCCGCTGCCCTCAGTGTGTGGAGGAGTGCCCTGGACATCACCGGTTCAAATCCCCAGCCCTGCCCGACTGCAGGGCCGCCTCTCCCCACTGTCCCTCCAGTCCCACCCCCTCTACCCCCTGCCATCTCTGGGAAATGAGCCCCAGGGACTCCCCCATTTTACAGATGGGGAAACAGAGGCTCAGGGTAGACCAGCGACGGCCCCAAGACCACAAAACAAATCCACGCAGGCCCAAGGTCCCCCTCCCCCCCAACCAGGACCAGCCCAAGTCCCAACTGCAGTGCCGCCGTCAGGTCTGCCCGCCGGGCCCTGGGTCCTCCTGCAGCCGAAGCTTCCAGAAACACAGGGTGTCTGCGGGGGTGGTCATGCAGGCCCGCCCGCTCCCAGGCAGAATAAATGTGAGGTGACAAGAATCGGGGCGGGGGGGGGGAGAGACTTACACACAGCAGCGGCGGAGCTCCTTCATGAGCCTGGGCGGGTGTGGCCCTCCCCCCACCCCCCTCCCCCGCCTGTCAGCCCCCATCCCCTCAAAGCCTCCACTTAGCATGCCGGCCGCTTCCTAGTCCTCTGAGTCATTGCCGCTGCCCATGCAGACGCGCCTGCCACTGACATTATCTTTAACGTTTTGTAATCATGAAATATTAATGACCGATATTGAATTTAAAGTACAATGTGTGTCTGAGTCCTTCGGTGGACGGGTGGCTGCGGAGGGACAGTCTTCACCGAGAAGGAAGTCAGCGCCCAGTGGGGGCGCGGGGCCCTGAGGCCGGCTGTCTCCTCCAGGGCTGTCAGCCGCCAGCGCGTCTGCAGGAGCCACAGCCTAGGACAGCAGAGGACACGGAATAGCTAGCAGCACCGCCCCCCGACCCCCGGGGTCACCCCCTGCCAAGTCTCACCGGGTTTTCCTTCAGGCCCCCAATGGATGGATGCATTTGGGCCTAAGCACGGGATTGCTCCTCCCCCCACCCCCCCAAGACTATGCCTTTCCCCCAGGGTGGACCCCAACCCATCGTGGTGTGCACACAGGCCCCGCATGCTGTAACCACGCCGCAGTGTTCACTGAGTTCAGGAAAGAACGCACTGTCTGGCACACTCGTGCCACGCCTGTAATCCTAGCTATTCAGGAGGCCGAGGCCTGAGGATGGAGGCCCGGAGCCCCCTGGGGCAGAAAGGTCTATGAGATTCTCATCTCCAGCTCGCCAGCAGAAAGGCCCTGAGTTCAAGCCCCGGTACCAGCACATGTGCAAGCCCACACGTACGCACGCGTGCACACACACGCTAATACCTACTTTTTTGAGTGACGAATGACTTTTAATAATAGCAGCTGCTATTTATTGAACGCTTACAGTGGGTGGGACATTATGCTGAATGTACACTATACAACAGATCCCCAGAGAGTGGAAATCACACGTGGCAAGGGCCCAGCACTGTGCTTGACACGCACAGGTGAGCAGAAGGTGAGCAGAAGGACTCTGAGAGAGGGGCTGGCAAAGATGGCGGTCCAGCCGGCTGGCAGAGCTTCCAATTTCACAGCTGGGGAGGCTGAGGTCCAGGCAGGGAGCAACTTACCCAGCTCAGAGACGGGGAGCAAGTCGCCCATGGAACAGCAGAACCACCGACGGGGCGGGGGGGGGGGGAAATAAGCGGAGTGGAGAGTGAGGTGCTGTTGGGGTCATGTGACAGAGTGCTCAAGCACCCCGCCTCATTGGTCCTCCTGTGGCCCATGGCTTGGCGTTTCCACCCCAGGCAGCCTGTCTGGGCCGGGCTGGGATCTGGTGTTAACAAGCTGAACAATGTACCTGCTCCTACAGTAGCCAGAGAGAGGCCGCTCAGGCCGTCAGCCTCGTCGTGGAGTGCGATGATCGAGGGGCTGCGAGGACTTGAAGCGCGGGAGGGGAGGACTCTGGGGTGCTGGCCTGCCCTGGCTCTTAGCAGATGAATTGGCACCAGGGACAAAGTATCAGACAAAATCAGTGACCCTAGGGAAGAATGCTTCCACCCCCATTCCATCCCCCCATCACCATCCAGGGAGGAGTGCCCCCCCTTCCATCCCCCCATTCCATCCCCCATCACCATCCCCCATCCTGGCCCCGCCCAGGCCAAGGGAGCCATACTGATCGGCAGAGTCCCTGAGCGAGGCGATGGCCACCGAATCTCCCCCTGAGAGGCTGGGGAGCTGTCCCCAGGTCCCCTGGGCGGGAGCCCCCTCCCATCTGCTCCCCCCCCCAGCACCCCCCTTCCTGTCTTGGCTGCTGGTAATTGGGCTACTCAA
Source organism: Perognathus longimembris pacificus (assembly GCF_023159225.1). Lineage (NCBI taxonomy): Eukaryota > Metazoa > Chordata > Mammalia > Rodentia > Heteromyidae > Perognathus > Perognathus longimembris. The sequence continues at coordinate 77,098,743 of NC_063166.1, read as the reverse complement.
TCTTCCTGCCCAGCTGGCCGCTCTAATCAGAGCCTGGGGTTCGCATGCGATTTAATTCCCTCAGGCGGAGGGAGGGGCTGGGGAGGGGGCAGAAAGGACCGGCTCTCCTCCCCTGCCCACCGCTGCAAGTAGGGGGGACCTCCCAGCTGCTCCCCCACCTCCCCCTTCGCCTTCTCCCTCGGCCTCTCGCCTCTCTGCACCTCTCTTTCTCTAGCAGCCAAGGAGATCCATAGCACCCCCCTCCAGTGCTCCTCAGCGGGGCGGGGGGGGGGCTGGAGGGACCCCCCCCCCCAAATCAGGAAGGCCCCACTGTCCCCACGCCATAGACGGCAAAATCTACTCGCCAAGCACCTACTGTGTGCCGTGCACCGCGCTCTCAGGGAGGAAGCCCAGCCAGTCCCGCAGGGACCCAGAGGATGCTGGGTAAAGGGCATGGCGGAAGAGGGAGGCAGGGAAGTGAGGCAAGGGGCAGGTTGGAGCGGAAACGATGGAGGAGGGGGGCAGACCCTCCCACGGGGCGGGAGGGAGGGAAGGAGGGAAGGAGAGAGGAAGGGGATCACTGGCAGGGGCCTATGTTCAGAGCAGCTAGATGAAGGCAAGACCCTCTGTTGGTCAAAGCCCCCTCTCCTCAGAACCGTGTTCAAGTCCCAGCCCTGTCTGTTGTTCCGTAGGCCATGGATTCCCCATCCCTGTGGTGACAGCGTCCTTGCCTCCAGCAGTGGGTGACAGGATAAAACGGGAGGGCACAGACCCTGGCCGTGGCCGTGACCCATAGGTGTCTGCCACACCCTTTGGGGATGGAGCACATGCTTTCTGGCCCCCAGGCTAAGGCCCTTCGTCCTCCTCCCTTCCCACTGGCCTCCACCCAGAGCTCCTTACTGTTCAGTTAGTTCCAAATGCCAAGTGAGTTGCGCTGCCTGGGCCTGGGATCTTCCTCAGAAGAGGTGGGCAGCCTTCCCTCCCACCCCAGGGCCTTTGCACATGCTGATCCGGCTCCTTAGAGCAATCTTTCCCTCACTGAGCCCGTCACCTGGTGACTTCCCAGTCAGATCTCAGCAGACATGCCACCTACTCCGCGGAAGACACCTCTGAACCCCCGGCAGTGTGGCATGCCCTCTTCCAGACCTGCTCCCAAACTTTGTCCTGGCCACTCTCGTCCCTGTCTGGAGACAGTGCCTGTCTATCTCTCTAAGACCCAAGGGCCATGTTCTTTGCTGCTCTGTCCTTTGCACAAGCTGGAAGAGCATCAGCAACGTCTGAGCCCCACTTCCGCCTTGTGCGGTTCGGTCCCCATTCTTATCCACCCGGAGAAGGCACGAGTCCCGCCCTCCCTGAGGGACACGGTGGGCTGTCCGGCCTCCTCAGACCCTTGGAGCCCCCTGGGGGGGTCCCACCTGCCACCTCCCCAGGTGAATGGTGGGCTAGCTCGCCGGGGAAGCACCAGGCCAAAGCACATTCCATTTTAATTTCGGATTCACTTAAGGCTCCAGGCCTGCTCGGCGCTGGGCTGTCAGTCAGCCGTCCTCAAGGCTGCATCAATTAGTTTAAAAATATTGAATGTAATTTTGCCTGACACAACATATTGCAGCTACTGCAAAATATAATTTATTTTAGAAGAAGAAATAATTAAACTAATTTGCATGTCAGTCAGCTGAACTGAGATGCCAGGGGAGGAAGGAAGGCCGGAGGGGCGGTGGGGGCGGGACCCAGCCTTAAAAAGGGGCACCTGTCACGTGGCACTGAGCAAGGTCAGGCGGAGCCTGGCTCTGAGGGGCGGATGCCACGGGATAGATCAAGAGAAGGCCGGTGACCTTGTGCCTGGATGTTGTGCTTGAGATCGGGAGACCCGGGGCTGTACCCCAGCTCTGCCTTCTGGGGAAATCTCTGCCCCTCACGCGGCCTTGGTTTCTTTATCTGTAAAGTGGGTTTGGCAAGGCCTCCTTCCCCGATTATTCCAGGCTCGTGGGAGACCCTAGTAAGGAAGGGCACTGTGAGGTTGGAAAATCCCACATGGAGGTCAAGGTGTAGGGCCATTTTATATCAGAAACACAGGAGGCGGGGTGTGTGGAATTTGTGATTGGCAGTTATTGTGTTGTGCTCAGGAGGAGCCCGCCCCCCACACCCACTTGGCAGTCACCCCTGGACACGGCTCCTCGTATCTGGTCCCTATCAGATCACCTGGGAAATGTTTAAGAAACATCAATGGCTAAGCCTTGGACATTGGGACTTTTTCTCCCCCCCACCCCCCAGTCATGGGGCTTGAACTCTGGGCTTGGGCGCTGTCCCTGAGCTCTTTGGGTTTTCTGGTGGTTCATTGGAGTTTCACAGACTTTCCTGCCCTGATTGCGGCTTTGAACCGCAATCCTCAGATCTCAGCCTCCTAAGTAGCTAGGATGGCAGACATCCGCATGGTACCTGGCACCTTAGGACTTTGGAATGGCTTCCCAGGGGAACTTGGGTAAACCCGGGCCAGAGAACCACAGTGCCAGGGTCCAGGTCTCTGCCTCTCGGAACGGAGGACATCTTTCTCCCCGGTCAGAAGGACCGGGTGCTCCCGGGACGTGGCCTAGGACATGTCAAGCAGGGCTGCAACGGGCGAGGTCCTCGGACAAGTGGCTCATGCTTCATGAGGGGTGACTGCCCTGTCTTCCATACCCCTCCTGCATAGACGAGGGCTCCCGCCTCTCCCTCCCCCAGCCCCTCCCCCTCCTGCTGCCTCGGCCCCACAGGGAGGTAGGCACCAGATTGTGGCTGCGGGCCTTGCCCTCCCCCTCTCTGCCCTCCCGAAAGCACCCCCATCTGTCTGTTTAGGTTCCCTGGCAGTGCGCTCTTAAAAATAACAGCTCGCCGGGCATTCCCAGTCACGACTCGCCTCCCTCAGCCCCCACCCCAGGAGAGCCCTCTCATCGCTGAGGCTGCAGATCTGTGGGAGGAGCGGAGCGAGAGCGGGGGATTATAAGGGGCGGCTGGGGGAGGGGAAGTCCAGAGAGGGGCTCCCTCCGCCCCACCTTCCCATCTGAACAGCAGCCAGCCACGCCCAGTGGCCCCTGGGTTCAGAGGAGGGCTGACCAGGCCACTGCCCTCCATACCCTTTGAGTGCCAGGAGGCCTGGCAGCCCCCTGCCCGCCTGGCAGGGATCTGCCAGCCACACCCCACCACTCGCCACGTGCTTCTTCCCCCCCCCCAGGGGGATTGACTGAGGTCAGTGGCTGATTGGCAGAGATGGTGTAGTAACACCAGTGGGGCTGCAGGGGGCGCTGGCGGGGACGGTGAGGTGTGGAGATGGGGGTGGGGTGGGGAGTTGCCCTCTACGGGGAGAGGGCTGAGGAAGATGGTGACGGCTTTACTCACTGAAGCCCAGTGGCTCCAGTCCTGGACCTTATACCAACTCGGGCAACCCCCAAACCCTCAATGCCACCCAGTCTAGTCCCGGGAAAGAGGGGTTCCTCCAGCTTCTGTCCCAGCCTCCTCCTCTGCTGTCATGGCAGACAACCATGCTCAGCTGTCCCGGGCGTCCCTGCGGATCCGGATCCTGGATGTGAACGACAACCCCCCGGAGCTGGCTACTCCCTACGAGGCAGCAGTGTGCGAGGACGCCAAGCCAGGCCAGGTATCACTGGGAGGGTGCTGGGGAACCAAGTACTACAGAGAAGGTGTTGGGAGCCAGATACCATTGTGTGTGTGTATGTGTGTGTGTGCGTGCACGCGCACGTGTGCTGGGATCCAGTTACTGGGGGGAAGGGGGTGGTGGTGCTGGAGGCCAGGGCGGATGCCAGGCCTGGCAGGACCCCTGGTAGCCCAGGCCAGGGTAGCCGCAGCCTCACCACCAGCCCCGCCCCTCCTCCCCGCAGCTCATCCAGACCATCAGCGTGGTGGACAGAGACGAGCCGCAGGGTGGACACCGCTTCTATTTCCGCCTGGTGCCCGAGGCGCCCAGCAACCCTCATTTCTCTCTGCTCGACATCCAGGGTGAGCTAGCTGCGAGCCAGCAAGGGGCAGGCTCGTGGAGGATGGAGCCTGCCTTCCCTGTGCTGGTGGGAGGTGGAATATCGAGACGTTCAGAGGCCCACTGCTGGGTCCAGGGTCTGTGTCTGGGTCCAGTTGAGACTGTAGCCAAGCCATGCAGAATAAGCAGAGTGGGGTGCCAGAAGGGGACACCCCACGGGGGCTCTGGAGGACACAAGGAACAAGAGAGGGCATCCAGAGGACCCGCAGGCCAGCGCCCGGGAGCACCTCTCCTAGAGGAAGCTGTGCACGCCCCTTACCCTGGGGTCCCAGGGTCTCCTGTGCAGTGCCTTGGTATCCCCGCCACCCTGTTTGGAGGGCACCCCTGTGGAGCTCATACCTGACCGGCACAGGTGCTCTGGCTTCAGCTCCTCACTGAGGAAGCAAGTGCCTGTCCAGCCTGTGCTCAGTCCTTAGTAACCACCCCCCCTCCCCGAGTTCCTCATGAAGTTGACATGGGGACTTTTAAGGAATCCACTGAGGGCAGGCCAGGGTCCCAGAGTCGGGAACCACAGCCCAGTGGGTGGCTCTCTGTGAATCCTGGCACGTGTAAGCCTCAGCTTTACCCTAGGTAAGGTAATTGCTCACATTGGCACTGGTCAGCCTCACCACCCGGTGGCCACCTCCTGGAGCTTATATGCTAACGAGGCAGGACAGAAATTAAACAAATAAGCATGCTGGGAGAGGCAAGGCCCTGGTGGAGGGAGGAATCTTGTAACCTCAGGAGCCTGGCCCCTGAGCTACGATGGGAATGGCTCTTCGTGCAATCCTCAGTGGGGCAAAGAAACGAATGATGAGAATCTGGATTTGGTTTTGTTCATTGCTAGAGCCTGGCACACGGCAGGCGTCTGATAAACTGTGTTGCATGAAACTGAAAAGTAAGGTCGGGTGAGTGTGGATGCTCCGTTGGCAGGGTGCTGTGGGAAGGCCTCTCTCAGGGGGTCCATGGATGAGTTGTGGTCTAAAGAAAATGGAAAGAGCGAGCCTTGCTCATAACTGGTCTAGGAACCGCAGTACAAAAGGCCCTGAGGTGGGAGCCCAGATGAGAAAACAGAAGGTTTGTGTGACTGGAACAAGTGAGAGGCAGGACAAGGAGGAGATGTGGTCAGCAGCCCTGGGGTCCAGACTGTGTTGGTTCTTTCTGGCTCTGGGAAAGATCTGAGATCACCCAAGGACCCTTACACCTGCCCTCCAAAGTGTGTCTGCAGTGACCTCTGAAGCCAGACCCATCTGTATTCCCAGAAGCCATGCTAACAATATTTAACAGCCAGTGCAGCAGCAAAGAAATCCCGAAAAGACATTTACCACAACCTGGAGGAGTCGTGACCTGGCATTAACCCCTTAGTGGTTTGACTATGTCAGAACCTTGGTGCCTAGGGGAAGAGCTGAGGTTGCAGGAAGGATTTGGGGCTCCCCCATGGCTATAGAAACCATTGTGGAATATTCCAGTAGCTTAACAACCAGCACATCCCAGCCCAGGCTTCACTCCACCGGCTTCCTGAGCTAGGCCGGGGAGGCTCAGATAAGCCAGGATCAGCCTCTCCACGTTCACAAGGCTTGACAGCCCCAGGGGCTTGAGATTTTGCCCCCTTTCCTCTGATTTGTCCTGCTTCTCTTTGCCTGGGGGCCACTAGAGCTGCCCTCCAAGGTGACCATCGCCCCAAGGATGGGTGACAGTATGCTGCCGAGCTCAGAGCATCCCAGCAGGGCTCCTCCTCCAGTCCCTCAGCCCCTTCCTGCATCGTGCCAGGCCCCCTCCTCCTCCCCATATAAATATCCTACATGACAACAGGCTACCCCACCCCATCTGTTTCTTTGTACAAATTTGTAGCCAGTTTGGAAACGTGATTTATAAATATTGCTTTTGCAGCCAACGATTGACACTGATGTATGTCAGGCCAGATGGATGGATGCAGTGCTGGGCACGCATCCCACCTAGATAGGTGGGCGTGGCCTGGCGTGGCCAGGGGTTTCCCCAGCAGATGCCAGCTGCTATCTGCTGGGGTGAGGAGGTGGTGGGGGGGAGCTGGAAAGGTTCAGGAGTGAGGCTCAGGGAATTTCTTTCCTGGGGCGGAGGAGTGGCAGAGGCCCGAGCTCTCAGAACATATGGCTGCCTGGCCAAAGACAGCAACCCTGAGAGACAAACATCTCTGTCTTGCTTGGCAATTTGAGGCTGGGCCTGGGCCAGCCGCTCATTTCTCAGATCCATCTGCCTCCCTGTGCTGCCACTACTGCTATTGTTTCCCACAAAACACACAGAGGCTTCCATCTTCCAAGCCCACTCTTGTATTTTCGGTTGTAAATTTTCTTGGCTAGACAGCAGGCTCAGTCAGGACAGGGACTGTGTCCACGTTCATCTCTGCTGGGCAATCGTCATGGCATGTAGAGGGTGCTTTGTTCAGATTCGCTGTGAAGTGAATTGATTATCTATCACTAGGCACTTCTTGGCTTAAAACCCAACAATTAGTGGCCTCTCATTGCTTTTAAGAAAATAATCCAAGGGCCCAGCATGGTGGCATATACCTATAATCTCAGGGACAAGGAAATAGGAGGATTATGGCTGAGCCTAACCCAGAAAAAAAACCCAAACTGAAGCCAAACCAAAACTACAGCAAGACCACAATGGGCCAATGGCATGGCTCAAGTGATAGAGAGCTTGCCTAGCAAGTACAAGGCCCCTGAGTTCAATCCCCAGCACTGCAAAGACAGAAAGAGGAAGGGAGGGAGGGAGGGAGAGAGGGAAGAAGAGAGGGAAGGAAGAGATAGTTCAAATTCTCCATGATGTGCTTCTGCCTGCCCCTCCAGCCTGGGCTGGACTCACTCTAGCTGTCACCCGGTCCTCCAGCCACAAAGGATGGCTCCCAGTGCCTTGGTGCATTATGTTACAGCCTTCAGGCCTTTGCACAAGCTAATCTTTTTTCTCAGCTCATTGTAAAGAGTTCAGGAATACTAGCATTTCTTCCAAGAAGCTCTCCCTGACACCCACTCCCCCACCCCTGGCTGGGGGAGGCCCTCTGCGGGCTGCTCTTCATATACTTGTACTTCACAGCACTTCCCACAGCTTATAATTGTAATAAACGTTGGGCTTATTTGGTTAGCATTTGTCTCTCATATTGGAAACTGATCCAGGACCACAGTTGATTTTGATCTCCATTGTTTTTCCTCCAGTGACTAATATGGTGCCTAGTACATAGAAGTTAATGAAGATTTATTGGAAAGAACAGAAGGAGGGAGGGAGGGAAGAACAGGGAGGGAGAGAGGGAGGAGAAAGGAAGGAAAGAAGGAAGAAAGGGAGGGAGGAAGAAAATGAGGAAGGGTAGGAAGGGAGGGAGGGAGGAAGGGAAGGAAGGGAGGAAAGAGGAAGGACAATGGGTCAGTAGATAGGTGGGTGAGGGTTGATGAATGGATGGACAGATGATGGATGAATAATGGATGGATAGATGGATGATGGAGGTGGGCAAGTTGTGGATGTTGGATAAATGGAGGATAGTGGGCAGATGTGTAGATAGATGGGAGGGTGGATGGATGAGAGGATAGATGGATAGATGGAAGGAAGGATGGATGAATGGATGGAAGCATGGATAATGGAGGTGGACAGATGGATGGAGGTACGTGAATGGAAGTAGATGGTTTAATGGAAAGACAAAGGAAGTTTAAGGATGGATGAGTGGATGGATGGATGGATAATGGAGGTGGACATATAGATGGGTAATGGATGGAGAGACAGATTTATGGAAGTAGATGAATGGAAATGGATGGATGGATTAATGGATGGATTGAAGTATATGGATATATGGATGTATAGATGAATGATGGAGGTGGACAGGTAGATGGATGATGGATCGGTAGATAGATGGATGGAGATGGATAAATGGAAATGGATGGGTGGATGTATGGTTAGATGATTTCATTAGATAAATTCAAACAAGTCACTTCTCTCTGAGCTTCAGCTTCCACCTATATAAAACAAAGATGATGTTCCTGCTCTTGGTGGTTGTGAGGACCAAACACTGCTCTTCATTTAAAGTACCTGTATAGTCCATACATAAAAAGCATTCAATCAGTCAGTGCACATGTGAACTTGCTTTTGAGATCCCTCCCTTCCCCAGTGGAAGGCAGATGGCAGATGTTTTTCCAACTAGGATTGATTCACCCTTTGATGGGACAAGGGGGGGGGGAATTTTCAAGCTAGGGTTGATTCACCTTTTGAGGGGGGGGGCATAGTTTGAACCAGAACCAGTGGAGCTGACCCACAAGCATTGAAACTGGTGGTTCACTCAAGCTTGTGCCTCAAGACTGGCTCAGTGCCAGAATCCAGCTGGCCAGCAGTGGAGAGACGGGCACGCACCAGCTTAACACAAGGTGACAAGTGCTGTATCAGAACTGTGCATGGCACCTGCGTTGTCAGAGTAGGGAGCGGGGAGCCATAAATCCTTCCTTCCCAGGGAAGCCAAGAAAGGAGGCCACAGGAAGGAGGTGACATTTAGCTGGAGCATGACAGATGAGAAATTTGCCCAGGCAAGAAAGTGGAGAGGGTGTCTCGATAGTGGAGATTTTATGAGGAGAGGCAAGGACACCCAAGGACACGAATGGGGTGTGGCACAGGGAAAATGGGGCTGAATCTGAAAGAAATATTAACCAGCATATGGAGAATTTACATGTGCCTGAAATTATTCTAGACCTGAGTTCCAGTATTTAATTCTAACATCACGGTGCTTTTTCTTAGTTTACACAAACTAAGGTCTAAAGAGCTAAGAGAGTTTCTCAAGCTAGTGCATGACACACTCCACATGTACGTTGAAAGTTTCAAATGCAGGAAGAGGAAAGCCGGGTATGGACCACTGAATGGGAGCTATTGAGGAAGGGGCTGCTGGGCAAGAGCAATGAAAGATGAAGGATCCACAGTAGGAAAGCAGGTTCCCCTTTTGTGGAGTTGGTTATAAAGGGCAGAGTGGTCACCTAGTCTCTGACCTCTTCCTACCACCATTAATGAGAACTGAGAGGAGCCATCTGTGATCAAGTGACCTGACTCATGCAGGACAGGTGTGGAAGGAACAGGAAGGGCAGAGGAAGTATCTGTGCTCCCAATCCAGCCACCAGTTCCCTGAGACCTGCCTGGCTCCCCAGCAACAGGGTAGAGCTGGGTAGCATTTGTGCCAGCTTACTACCCACTCTGGCTGCCTGTGAAAAAGGAGCATGGGTGAGGAGACCCCAGCCTACAGGCTCAGAATCTTAATGAGAGTTTTCCAAGCCAGCTTCAGATATCTTGATTGGCATGAAGGACAGAAAGGTCCCTCAGCCAAAGGCAGAGAGATGCTAGCCAGTGTTCCCAGTGCTCTCTGATGACCCTGGACTTGTCAGGGCTCAACAAACCATGACCCAAGGACCTCTGGATTTCTAGGGTCAGAATACATCAGACAACTGGAATGGAATCAAGAATAAAAATAGGTTGTTGAGACAAATGACAAAAAAAAACTTTTTTCTCTTTGAAATAGCCAGGGCCAGAACCTTGGCCCAGCTGGGGACAGAATCTTGGAATAGCTGAGGACAGTACCTTGGCACCACTAAGAAGAAGTCCTTGTGAGAGCTAGGAACAGAGTCCCAGGGTATCAGAGGACAAAATTGGAGGCTATGTGACTTGAACACACATTGGGCAGCTGAGGGAGGAATTAGGGGGCACTGGGGAACAGCCTTAGTTCAGTCAACTAATAAACATCCATTGGGATATGAAAGATAAATCTCCAGGATGGACCAGGAGGTGGCTAGGATGAAGGGGGCTGATCCAGGCCCTGAGTCACTGCCACCTGCTTCTTCTGAAACAGACAACACGGCCGCAGTGCACACACAGCATGTGGGCTTCAACCGGCAGGAACAGGACGTCTTCTTCCTGCCCATCCTTGTGGTGGACAGTGGGCCGCCCACGCTGAGCAGCACCGGCACGCTCACCATCCGCGTCTGCGGCTGCGACGGCTCCGGCACCATCCAATCCTGTAACACCACAGCCTTCGTCATGGCAGCCTCCCTCAGTCCTGGAGCCCTCATCGCTCTCTTGGTCTGTGTCCTCATCCTGGTTGGTGAGTCTCCTTGAAAGCCACTCACCTGTCCTGATTAGCTCACATCCTAGGGTCTGGCTTTCCTTCCCAACTAGGTTCAGTTGCCCCAATACACACACACACACACACACACACACACACACACACACACACACACAGTCTGGCCACAACCATTTCCAAGCCCTAACCCACAGCAACTGTTGGAAATCTCCCAAATATAGAGCAGCCTACCACCTGCCCCTGGCCCCTCCTCACATTCAGTTCCTGCTGCCCAACCTCTACACAGCCCAAACTCTGCCCTAGGGTTGAAAACCCACACATACAAGGCTGGACATCAGTGATTCACACCTGTAATCCCAGCTACTCAGAAGGCTGAGTTCTGAGGATCATGGCGAAGCCAGTCCAGGCAGGAAAGTCTATGAGGCTCTTATCTCCAGTAAACCCACAAAAACAAACAAAAAACAGCCAGAAGTAGAGCTCAAGTGGTGTGTGGCTCAAGTGGTAGTATACCAGTCTTGAGTGAATAAAGATAAGAGAGAACACCCTAGCCCTGAGTTCAAACCCCAATAATGGTATACATACAAGTGTATGCACACACACACACACACACACACACACACACGCAAAGTCATACATATGTTGTAAAAATTCTCTCAGTCTTTAGCCCTATTTTATTCTCCATCAGGAAAATGCAATCCACAACCAAGTATATCCTCTTTTTGTTTTGTTTTCTTTTTCCTTTGGTGTGGGTCCTAGGGCTTGAACTCAAGACCTGGGCACTGTCCCTAAGCTTTTGTGCCCAAGGTTAGCACTCTACTGAAGATAAGAGTTGCATTGGCTTTCCTACCTGGACTGGTTTCAAACTGTAGTCTTCGGATTTCAGCCTCCTGAGCAGCTAGGATTACAAGCATGAACCACCAGCACCCAGCTGTCATCCCATTCTTTAGAGGAGGAGATTTAAGCTCAGAGAAATGAAATGGTTGCATGAGGAACACAGCTAGTCTTTTGCCTTGAACTTAGATCTTGTCACCTGGTGCTCCTCTTCCTCTACCTCTGCCCCCCTGCTAGGGATTTAGATAGGGCAACATCTGAATGGGCACCCGATACCACCAGCAGTCCTTTGAGCCCTGACATGTCCTCAGTGAACTAAATGGGATGATCCCCTCAAAGCCTTGCCACCCAAGTACCAATGGCACAGAGGCCCCTAGCCTGCTGCTGGGAGCTCTGGGATGTCTCCATCATGGATGCCAGCTCAAGCTCAGTCCCCTGGGAAACGGCAGCTGCCTCCCTACTCACCACTGGCGTGGCCTCTGCACCAAGCTGGAAGCCCAGCCCCCCTCTCCCAGGCTCAGGGCTCTGAAACCCGTTTTTTTCCAGAGGGTGCACTTTACAGCGGTTTCATTTTCTGAGGCAGTGCAAACAAATTTCTGCCTAATTGCCCACAAACGAAGAAAGTGCACATCAGTGCTCTAAAGGTGACGGGCGGAATCGCTGATCGGGGCTGGCGCAGCTGCCGCCCGCCGCCCGCAGTCCCCACCATCTGCTCTCTCGGGCATCCCCTTCCACAGCGCCGGGCCTCTGGCTCTGAAAACTGTCTATCCATCTTGCCCACACCCCTCCTCACGCCTCCCTCCAGGCCTGTCCCCAAGCCCCCACATCTCTCCCTGTCTTAAGCGTCCTTGTTAGGTCATGAGCCAGTACCCTGCTCTGTGGTCCTAGCAGCTGGCTCTGGCTACTGGTCTGGCTGGAACTATTTGGAATGAAGGAAGAGTCTGATCCCTGACATAGTGCCCAGCAGACATCTGTCCATCTATCCATCCATCCATCCACCCATCCATCTATCCATCCACCCATCCATTCATACATCCATACATCCATTATCCACCACCATCATTTGCTTACATTTCATCCTATGTGCTGGGCTACTGAAGGCCCATGTACTCATCAGCAAACCAAAGACGAAATCTCTGAGTAACAGAAGAGTTGAGGGAGAGTAAGGGTGAGGAATGGAGGAAAAATTTATCTCACCTCTGGGTACATTAAATTTGAGTTTCTCTTGGTCAGCCGGATGACATGGGAGTAGGAAATGGAATTCACATCTGTCCAGACTTCAGAGGAATGGGCCGGGCAGAGATGCATTTGTCAGCTTCTAAATGGAACATCAAGCCAGCATACCACAGGAGGCCCCAAGGGGGGAACGTGCATGAAGAAGCAGGTCTAAGCCCAGGATGTCTGACACTAAGCCTGAGAGTCGAGAAGCCTGCTTACATGCCCGTGAAGCCAAGTATGGTGGCAAAAGCCTGCCATCCCAGCTAGTCAAGAAGAAGAGTCAGGAGGATCCAGAGTTCAAGGCCAACCTGGACAAAGCTAGCCAACTCTATCTCCAAAACAAAATAAAAACAAGAAGGCTGGGTGTGCTGCAAGTGGTAGAGCAATTATCTAGCAATCCCAAAAGGCCCGGAAAGACTAAGAACAAGCCAACAGCAAGGTAGGGGGAGGGGGAAGGGGAGATTTGGAGACAGCGGACATGCCATTCATTCATTCACTCACGCACATAGATTTTTTATTCATCCCAAGGTTTAGTCCTTCAGTCATTCATCAGTTTTACTCACTCATTCATTCATCCAAGTGTCATTCATTCATTCGTTCCTTTACTCAAGCATATTTCCCTAGCTTACTCCACATCTGGCAGCAAGCTAGAGAAACATTGTCCAGGTCCTAGGGCCATAGGAGACAGCCATGTTAGCTCAGCAGGATCTGGTCTAAGGCAGAACCGTGACTCCCAACTTGAGCTGCCTTCTTCATTACCCAGAGGCCTTAGAAAAACAAACTGCTGGCCTCACCCATCACATCTAGGGTCCACCTGAGCATGTGGATTTCTAACGAGTTCCCAGTGGCGGCTGCAGCTGGCCTGGGGCCACTGTGACGGTCATATGTAGTGTGATGGGAGGGGTAGCCAGACCTGGCACTGTGTCTTCTGCAGTAGGAGGAGACAAGGAGGGGACTAGGGCTTACAGGGACGCTCCTGTAGGTCTGTTTGTTTGTTTGTTTTGGTGATGGTCCTGGGGCTTGAACCCAGATCCTAGGCACTGTCCCCAGGCTAATGCTCTTCCACTTGAACCACAGCTCCACTTCTGGCTTTTTGGAAGTTAACTGGAGATAAGAGTCTCATGGGGGCTGGGGATATAGCCTAGTGGCAAGAGTGCCTGCCTCGGATACACGAGGCCCTAGGTTCGATTCCCCAGCACCACATATACAGAAAACGGCCAGAAGCGGCGCTGTGGCTCAAGTGGCAGAGTGCTAGCCTTGAGCGGGAAGAAGCCAGGGACAGTGCTCAGGCCCTGAGTCCAAGGCCCAGGACTGGCCAAAAAAAAAAAAAAAAAAGAGTCTCATGGACTTTCCTACCCAGGCTGGCTTCGAACCGCAATTCTCAGATCTCAGCCTCCTGAGTAGCTAGGATGACAAGGGTGAGCATCGTGCCCGGTTTCCTATAGGTCTTGATCTGAGGCCTGAGCAGGAGCTCAGGACCCCCAGTATGGACAGAACAGGGCAAGGGGACAGGACATCTGTCACTCCCCCAGCTCCGTCTGTTCCTTTCAAGGAACAGCCTTCACATCCCCGAACCTCGAGTGCTGGTACAATGCATCTCCCCACAGAGTTACAGGCAAGAGCCCTCAAAGGTTGGTTTCAGCCCCCAACACCCACACACCCTCCACACTCTCTCTACACCGCCCCAAACCCCAGTAGTGACCTAACTCCAGTTTGTATACCTCCAGAGATGGGCTTAGTTCTGACAGACGGATTTGAACCATTTGGGCCACTGGTAGCTCACACCTGTCATCCTAGCTACTCAGGAGGCTCAGACCTGAGGATCACAGTTTGAAGCCAGCCTGGACAGGAAAGTCCATGAGACGCTCATCTCCAAATCACAGGCAAAAAGCTAGAAGTGGAGCGTGACTCCAGTGGTAGAGCACCAGCCTGGAGTGAAAAAGCCATGCAAGAGTTTGAGGCCCCCGAGCTCAAGCCCTACCTCAGGCACACACACACACACACACGCTCTCATACACACACGCACACGTGCACACACACGTATATAATGTGATGAGCAGAATTTCTCTAGGAAGTGTGCGAGGAGGTTGCACCCCGGGAGGGTGGTCAGGGTAGAGCTGGGCGGGGGTGCTGATGGGCAGAGTTGTCACCTGCACCATGTCCCGTGTCCCCTGTGTCCCCCGCGCAGTGCTGGTGCTGCTGATCCTCACCCTGCGGCGCCACCACAAGAGCCACCTGAGCGCCGAGGAGGACGAGGACATGCGGGACAACGTCATCAAGTACAACGACGAGGGCGGCGGCGAGCAGGACACCGAGGCCTACGACATGTCGGCGCTGCGGAGCCTGTACGACTTCGGGGAGGCCCAGGGCGGGCCGGCGGGGAGCCCCCCGCGGGGCCCGGCGCCCGGCGGCGGGCCGCCCTCCGCGCGCCTGGCGCTGCCGCAGGGCGCGCCGCGGCCCGAGCCGGACTTCGCGGCGTTCCGGGACTTCATCGGCCGCAAGGTGGCCCTGGCGGACGCGGACCCCGGCGCGCCGCCCTACGACGCCTTCCGGACCTACGCGCTGGAGGGCGCGGGCTCGCCGGCCGCCTCGCTCAGCTCGCTGCACAGCCGCAGCGGCTCCTCGGGCTCCGAGCAGGACTTCGCCTATCTCCGCGGCTGGGGCCCGCGCTTCGGGGCCCTGGCCGCGCTCTACGCCGGCCACCTGCGCGCCGACGCCGAACCCACCGCCGCCTCCTAGCCCGGCCTGCTCGTGCGCCCCTGCGCGCGCCCGGGAAGGGGAGGCCCCGGCCCCGGCCCCGGGCAGCCCGGTACCCGACGGGGACGGGAGGGGACCGGCCCCCCGGGGCGCAGCCGCCCGCCCCCGGTGCGGAATCAGAACAGAACCAGTGTCATTCCCGGAAGGCTGGAGGGCCCCCCCCCCCCGCCCGGGGTGGGGCACCGCGTGTGGGGACGAGAAGGTGGAGGGAGGGAGGACGCTGCTCAGGTGCCCCCCACACCCAGGCTCCTTCCCTCCCACCCCCGCAACCAAGTTCAGAGGAAGGAAGGGCTGTGCATTTACTAAGCGCCTACTGTGTGCCGGGACGCCGTGTGGAGACCCAGAGGTGGGGGTCCTGCAGGTGCCAGATGGGGAAAGCCGCCCCAGAGAAGGGTGGGTGGCCACCCAAGGACTGCCAGCCAGTGAGTGGTCAGTTCCGCACTGGCCCTGACCACCACGCAGCCTGGCCTTGGGCGCTCACCTGGCTTCTCTGGGTCTCAGTTTCCTCGTCTGTCGATGAGGTTAATAACAGAACCTACCTCGAAGAATGGTGGGGGTAAGAAAGGTTCGTGTGTGTCAAGTGGCCAGGGCAGTGCCTGGCACATAGTAGGTGTTCAATAAATGTTAGCCTTTGTTACTAAGCTCGCCTCTGTCATCATTAGAAAACCAGCATATCTGCCTGCTAGGTCCGAGCTGTTCTTCGCTATCCTAGAGGGCCTCTCCCTGCCCCCAACTTCTCCAAGGACTCTGTCCGTCTTTATCTGAGATTAAAAAAAGAGGAACTGGGTGCTGGTGGCTCACGCCCCTAATCCTAGCTACTCAGAAGGTTGAGATCTGAAGAGTGAAGCTCAAAGCCAGCACAGGTAAGAAAGTCTATGAGACTCTTATCTCCAGTTAACTACCAAAAAGTCTGAAGTGGTAGAAACGCCAGTCTTGGGTGGAAAAGTCAAATGAGAGCATGAGGCTCTGAGTTCAAGCCCCAGTGCTGGCACAAACACACACACACACACACACACACACACACACACAGATTGAGGGGCCTTAGTAGGGACTCATGTATAAGTAGCAGAGAGTCCTGGGTCCAGGAATGAATGACAATAGCACTGATGGAAATGACGGCAGTGACAGCACACTTAGGCACTTGCGTGGTGCCTGCCGCATTCTAGCCTCTTTGCTAAATACTACCTAATCAACAGGAATACAGATAACACTCCTGGAAAATACTGTCCCCTGTGCCTAACTCTGAACCTCTCCCGTTTAATTTTGAGCATGTACTCTTTTTAATATTAGCCCTGTAGATGACAAGGTCCCAGCTCAAGGACACAAAGCCTACAAGGGCCTGGGACCATGTTAAATACCCCTCCCCCACCCACCTTGGCTAGGATTCCCTGTGGAACTCCAGGGAGCAGGCAGCCATAGGAGACTGAGGCTGCCGGGGCAAAGGGGAGACACTCCAGACAGACAGGCCATCTGGGGAGCACGATGATGGGCCACACCGTGCAAGCTTACTTCTGTGTCTCTGGTGTGTTCCGCCATGCATGGGTGTGTCTGTCCACACGTGGCCGTGGCCACACCGCAGGCTGGTGAGAAGCCAGCGTGGAGCAGCCCAGGGTCGAGAAGCAACTTCCCACCTCCTGATGTGGACAGCCCGGGGAGCTGAGCTTGCTGTGAGAGGGGGCGGCTGAGCGCCTGCGCCCGTCAGCCAGCCGTCATGGCTGCCCGCCCCCGGGTCACGAATCAGCAGCGCGCTCGGGCCAGCGCTGTCACCGGTCACTGAGCATTTGGAAAATGTAACCCTGTCAGCCCTTGGTGTGAAGCGAGAGGCCTCACGCTGCAGTGCACGCACGGGGGGGGGGGGGGGGGGGGGCGGGCAGGAGCGTGCCCGCCTAGGACACAGGCACCGTGTGCACCCTGCAGACGCATGTGCAGACGCACACATGGAAACTAGCCCCGGGTGTCTGCATGCATGCACGGGCAAGCACACGCAGCCCCAGGAGGCCAGTCACAAAGTCAAGTGCAAGACACCCTTAGGGGGGCACGAATGGGTCTGGTGTAGAGGGCTGTCTCCCTCCAAGGATCTCAACAAATAGGCAGATAGGCAGCCTCCAGCAAGGGCAGCGTCCCATGCCCATGGGCCTCTACCTCCCCGCGGTGTGGGCACCTGGCCTCATCAGGCTACCAGCACCCACCTACCGCAGCCCACCGCAGCCCACCGCAGCTGCACAACACGTCTAACGCCAAAGCCCAGCATGCCCATAACAGGCATGCGACTTCCCAGCCCAGCACCACGCCCCCCCCCCAACGGATTCAGATCTCTGGCACGTGATGGCACATGTGTGTGTACACACACACACACACACCACAGTCCAGCCTGCCCCAGCCCCACACTGTCAGGTGTGCCAGAGACAGCAGGAACCGTGCCCACGCACAGAAACCGCCACCCCGGCAGAACTGCATCTGCCTGTAAACTTCTCATCTGCAAATGATGATTAAATGTTATTGTGCAAGAGAAAAACGCCAAGGAGGGACTCATTAGCTTGATTGTCAGGAGGGTTCCATGGGCTCCAGAGCCCAGCTCCAGGGCCGGTTTAACCCTCTCTGTGCTGGGCGTGCGTGGGGGGTGGAGGAGGGGGTGGGGTGCTACAATCCGATGTGGGATGGTACTGCAGCACGAAAGCCTCAGAGACAGAAATCCCAGCATGAGGCCTGAGTGGACCCACCAGGGGCTGAGAGCACTGTGCGGAGAGTCTTGAGTGTCTGAGAGGTGCTCCTGCCTTGCCCCCCCAAGTGCCTCACAGCTGTGTGGGTCCTCTGATAGCAAGGGCTTCTCAGAGGAAAGAGTGTCTGTCCCAGGCCAGGAAACACCTGGAACAAAGGTGTAAGGGAGCCAGATGCCAGTGACTCACGCCTATAATCCCAGCTACTCAGGACAAGGAGATCTGGAGAATCACGGTTCAAGACCAGCTGGGGAAGATCCATGCCTCTGTCTCTGTCTCTGTCTCCCCCTCCCTTCCCTTTTATCCTTTCGTGCTGGATGAGTGCAGCTGAGACGTCTGGAGTTCACACAGCGAAGTGGTCCAGGCAGCCAGCAGTCATAGCCTAGGGAATCGCCAGACAGGAAACAGGAACTGGGCTCTCCTCAACCCCCCGGAGATGGAGAACTTGTCCAACCCTCTCATCTCTAGGCTCGGTTTCCGTGAGATGATCGATCAACTTCCTGCTGTGATTTGGTTCTTCTGTTCCCGGCAGGAACGTCCAGCTCCTGCTGGTGGAAGAGGTAGAGAGGGATCCGTGGATTGGAGAGCCGCTTTGAAGGCATGTCCGCCAGTGTTGGCAGTTGGCTGGATGGAGGGATGGCGGGTGCGGAGGTCACGGGCTTCGGGGTTGCCAGGCCAGTTTGAGTTTGAGAGGTCTGCTGGTGCAATCACTTGGAAATTCAGCACAGAAATGCAGAGAGAGGAGAGGAGCACTGAAAAATGGGTCACTCTGGACAGGGCCCAGGACAGGGCCCTAAGGAGACTTCCAGATGCTAGGATCAGATGGAGCCTCTGAGCCTCAGTTTCTCCAGCGCTAAGAGGTGGGCAACTAAAAGGGTAGCCCTTCGACTCCCTCCAGATCTCCAGTGTTACTGGAGACTCTTTGTGAGTAGCTGGCTCCTCTTTGGAAAACAAGACTAAAGCCAGCACTCCCATAGTGGGGGGGGGGGAGGGAGAGACTTGGGGGAGATCCCCACTCCTGCAAAGAGCATGGGTTAAATAAATGACAGCTGTGAGGATGTGGGGAAGGGCAAACCCACCCCAGTTGTCAGTAGGCACCTACTGGGTGCCGGACACACAGCCACAGGGAGACAAACAGGGAGGGAAGAGGTGCTTACTTTTGACAAGAGGATGGAGCCAGCCTTGCCCGGAGTTGGGCTGTAGGTGGGAGGAAGTGGGCGGGGTGGGGAGAAGGGCAGGGAGGGGTTTGCTGGAAGCCCCGCCCCCTGGCCAGCCGCTGTGCTCAGAGCAGGAAGAGGCCACTGCCCACGGGCAGCACACACTTCTGTGAAATGCGACTTGAGGAAGCAGAGGGAGCTGGTCCACAGAGCGTTCACATTTCACACCGCCCAGATTCCTTTGCAAATGCTGCTGTAAGGCAGTTCCTTGTGCAGGGCCACACCCAGGGACAAGGAGGCCCATCCAGACCCGAAGCTGGAGGTGGGGACCAGCCTCCTGCTGGGGGCAGAGGGCCTACTGCAGGCTTTTCTCTTGGGCTTGCGGACAGAGAGCTTCTCCCTGGGGCTCTTCACCTCTTCTCCCCTCTACTCGGGCCTGTGTCTGGGCCCCAGCGTCTCCTTCCTAGAAGGACACGGTCAGTGTGGGTTAGTGAGCCCCCTCCCCAGCACCACACCTCAGCTGTTTACATCTGCAGTGACTGTTTCTACAGAAGGGGGCATCGCTCGGCTGGGCTGGGACTTGAAGCATGGGTTTTGTTCAACCTACAGACTCAGCAATAGCTACGGACAGATCCCTCACTGGGTGGGGCTAAGTCCTCTACAGGACCTGGGGTTGGTGGGGGGACAGGGAGTATTTCTCCTTCCTCTTCTCTCAACCACTCTGATTCACTCCTGCCCAAATCCATAGAGAGGCCACGCAAAGAAAACCGGAGACCTGTCCCATGCAGACCCTCCCACGAACACCTGCAGAGCGGTGGCATGTCCTTGAGGGTCCTCAACATGGAGAACGGGCTGCAACTCACATACACACACACCCTAGACACTCTCGTGTGTGCTTGCACACTCATTGAGGCCCAAGAAAAGCCCTGGGGACAGGCACGCCAACATGTTCTCATGGTTACACGCACACATGTGCTCCAGGGACACAGGCCAACACACAAAGACATAGCACGCACAGTGGCAGGCCCCACAGGACTGGGGCCCAGGGACACTGCCGTGGGCTATCTACACACACAGAGCTTTGAGTGCCCTTGTGGTTGGTGGAGGGCGGCGTTCCCGCCGGTGGCCTCCCAGCTCTGCTCTCGCTATGGTCATTGGAGGGAATGAAATCTCCATCCTGCCTGGACAGCCACAGGCCCTGCAGAGCGGGGGGCCATCCAACGGTCCCCCGCACCGCGCAGCGCCACACAGCCTCACACCTGTCTCTCTCCCGCCTCTTTGGAGAAAAAAGATTCACCAACACGGGAATGCATGCCAGCGTGCACGCGCGCACACACACACACGCGCGTGCGCGCACACACAGCACCGTGCCATATTCATATGCACACACGATCACATAGTCACAGAAACACACACATGCACGCACGCACCTAGGCAATGACACACAGACCAGGTGCGGAGAGCAGGTATTAAAGGCATCATGTGGAAGGTGGTGTGTGTGTCTACACAGGTCGCAGTCTCACACCTGGTTAGTACAAATATGTACACACCCTCCCGGGGTGTGTGAACTCACAGCCACACAGTGACACACACACACACACAAAATACAACACTTACCCCCCCCCTTGCTGTGCAGAGTGAGCCCTCTGGGATGTCTGTGCACACAGACACGCAACAATGATGACCTGTGTGTGTGTGTGTGTGTGTGTGTTACAGGCTCTGAGATGCTGGCACATGCGCACACATGCGCACCAGGCCCCCCGCAGAGGCCTGGCCTGTCCCCGCGCTGACCACAGTCCCTGCCCACCCAGCCGGGCTGATTTCCCAGGAGAGCGGGCAGACGCCCCACCTGCCACCTGCCGCGCGTCGCTCATGCCCGTGCGCTGACATTCAGAGCCGGCGCGGAGACCATCACATTTAGCCGTAATGTGCCGCAGATTGCACTGACATTTGGAAAATATTCCACCTCGGGACCCATTCGACTCCTAACTTTTTTTCCTGGAAGGGAGAGAAGCAGCCGAGGGGAAACACGGCGGGCCTGTGGCACTGGTGATGTTCCCAGACCCCAGCCATGGCCGCCTGTTCTGTGCCCACCTGGGTGAAAAGATCGGGAGCAGCAAGGGCAGAGCCAAGGCCGAGGTCCAGGCCCGGGCTACACAGCGGACCTTCCCAGAGGATCTGCCTGGAGCCACCACCACCCCCCCCCCCCCCGCCCAGCCTGAAACCCTGCGATAACATTTCTTTGGTATTTTTTCTCATACTGGGATTTGAACTCAGGACCTGTAGCTTGCTCCACTGGTGCTCTACCACTTCAGCCTTGCCTCCAGCCCTGCTTTTGGCCGGTTATTTTGGAGACAGAGTCTCATAGACTTTTCTGCCCAGGTTAGCTTCAAGCTGTGACCCTCCAGACCTCAGCCCCGAGTAGCTAGGCTTACAGATGTGAGCCACTGGTGCCTGACCTTGTCTTCCCCGCCCCCCCCCCGGGTCCTGGGGCTTGAACTCTTCCTCCGCAGCCCTCTTCCTCTCCGCCTCACTAGGCAGGGCCTCGGCCTCTAGGATGATGGCTGGCGTCGTCCACAGCTTCCTGGGAGGGGAGCAGAGACGGCGCTGAGCCGCACCTGGGAGCTGGGGAGAGGAGCTGAATAGGGTTGACGTCTGCATAATTCACGTGCTTCATCTCACTGAAAGAAAACCTCTGCCTCTTGGCAAATGGGTGGTCGGATCTTCATCTCCTGCAGCTGCAGAAACCGGGGCTCGGATGCAGAGACTTGCCTGTGGTACCGCAGCCCCCTCTGAAATCCCAGCCAGCCAGGGGTTGAAGCCAAACCGCCCTTGTAATCCCAAGGCAGCCAGAGGTGCCTGCCTGCCCCTTCCCCAGAAAGAGGGGCCTGCTGACCCGGGAGACAGGGAGGGAGCGGGGTTCGAGGGCCATGACACGCCCCCCCCCTCCGGCCAGTCCAAAGGGAGGGAGGAGAGGTAGGAAGGCTGACTGGATCTCTTAAGAGCTGATTAATCTTCCTTAAATAACCCCAAGTCCAACTTCCCAAAAGGCAAAAAAGAAAGTTAGGTTAATCTACTTGAAACGATTCCTGGGCTGCTCAGGGTGGCGATCGATACGCGCTCGCTCTCTCGCTCTCTTCATAAGTAATTCTCAGTAATTACAAGAACGAGGGGCTTTCAGTGGAAAAATGACATCCTGGCTTCAGAGAAAACCCCCCGGGGCAGGGGGGTCAAGGGACACCAGAGGAGGGGCCTGTCCTGCCCACAGTGGGGGGGGGCACTGCTTTGGAGCCCCCACCTCACACCTGGGTTGAGCCACAGGGTCCCTTGAGGCCCAAGTGCCAGAGCTTCCACTGGAGGGGGGCGGGAGGCCCATTGGGGGGGGGGGCGACAGGGATTTCCAGTGGAAGTAAAGGTGCTCCCCAGAGGAGTACCAGTGCCCAGCACCAAGAGCCTTGGGGATACCAACAATGCCCACCCCATGTAGTGGAGGAGCCTTGGGGTTCATCACCAGCCTGGGGACTCGTGGAGGCCCGTCATTGGCAGAAATCACCAGTCCTGACTTAGTGGGCAGCGTCCATGCTTATAAGCCGGCTCTAAGCCGGCTTACAAGCACCACCATAGTCCAGCCCCCCCACCACCACCCGGCCTCCTGACTCATGCCCCCCCCCCACATGGAGAGCACCATCATAGTCCAGCCCCCCCACCTGGCTTCCTGACTCATGCCCTCCCCACCCCCCCACGTGGAGACGCTGTCCTTTTCTCTGTCTTGTCGTCATGGGGACTTCCCTGATGCCTGGCGGATGAGTCCCTGCAGCCTCAGGCCGGCGGGGGTTGGGGGTCAGGGCATGCCCCAGGAGGAGCACCTCGGAGTGCAGTCCCAGCGCCTCTGTGCTGTCCAGGCCCTGGCCTCCAAGCCCGAGGACGCTGCACACAGTGGCCCGGAGAGAAAAAGGTCCCGCATGGGCCTTCAGCACCTCTCTTCTTTGCAGCAAGGGATGGAGGGAGCAAAAGCAGGCAGAGCCTCTCTCTTCTTAGCCCTGCTCATCGCCCCCCGCCCCCCAGCGTCCTCCCCAAATACTTGTTTTCTAGAGGGTTCCCCAGATTCTAGAGGGAACACATTCCTCCCTGATCTGCCCACCAGGACAGCATCAGCCAGGGAGCTGGTGGACAGTGGCTTGGGCTGCCACCCTGCAGACGTCCATGCTGCTCGCTGCACGCTTCACACAGGCAGAGCCGCCCACCCGGGGCCCCCCAGAGTCATCCTGGGCACCCAGGACGCGCGGCCGGCCTGGCACTGACGCCACGGCCATCATGCCGCTCCACTCCCCCCACCCCCCGTGCCTCTAATCACACCCTGCGAGCTCTGGCTCCAGAGCCAGAATGGAATCGATCACTTGTCCAATAACTCATTTTATGATTTCTGCCATTTGCACGCGGCACTCGGACTGTTAGGTACTTCGTGTTGCTCTTCTGCAAGCAGCCTAATTTTAGTTTGAAAGCAAACATGGGAACGAACGCCATAGCATGGGACAGTGTTGGTGACCCAAATCAGCACACAAAGGGAAAACACCGGTGCTGACGTCTGGCCCGAAGAAAATGCCCGCCCAAAGGAAGGCTTGGGAGAAAGCACACCGGGCAGGCCCCAGCCCCCTCCTCTACACCGTCAGAACACTGGGGAATGGGGAGGGGGGGGGACGAACACTTTTCTGGGAACTTGCTTTGAGACTCAAGTGTGGGAATGTGGAATTGTCAGACATACAGGGTTTACCGGCTTGGGCCCTGAGCCCCCAGCTCTGGGCCGTCCGGTCCCTGCATCTCAAGAACCGAGGATTCTCTTCCTGCCCCTTTTACTATTTATTGTGCAGTCGCGGGTGAGTGCCCGCCCCTTCCTGGTCCTCAGTTGCACAAACAGGTGGTTTTTTGTTTTGTTTTTCTATTTTCAAATATTTCCCTGGCCCTTAGAGACTCTAGAATCTGGCGAGCTAAAGGGGGAGGGGGCAGATCATTACATTTCTAGGATGGAAGTCCACAAACTTTTCCCGGTAAATACTTTCATTGGCAAGGGCCAAGTATCTACTCTTCCTGTCTGTGTAACTGCTGAGTGAACACAGCCACAGGCAATAAGTGGGCATGGCTGTGTGTCAATAAAACTTTATTGGTGTCACAGACAGGAGCTGGCCCACTAGAGAGGCGTTGCTGGGCCTCTGCCCCGGCCTAGCAGGGTGAAGGGGGCCCCACAGTCAGGAGCTTTCCCAGTAGCTTCAAGTCTGTGGGGGCTTCCCAGTAGCCCGGAGTCTGCGATGGGTGGCGCTGGCCCCAGCCCCCGCCCCTCGGCCTCCCAGGCTGCCCTCATCTGCCTGACCCCCGTCCCCCATGCGGAGAACATGGCCACGTCCGCTCACTTCAGCCCGGTGAGGTCCAGGCACTGCATGCTCGGCAAGGCAGGAGGCTCGGACTTGAGCTCTCGCCCTCTGTGCCCAGACCGGCCTCTCCGTTCTCCCATCGACCGCTTCCTACAGCGGTAGAACAAGAACCAGGACGAGCCCAGCCCCTCCTGACGCTCCCCGGCCGCCCCCCACCCCACCCCCCACATCCGCCACGCAGGCCGCTGTGTCCCCAGAGAGGTGACTCGGTTTTTTTCCTTAAGCTTGATTTTTAAAGCCCGGTTTCTTCTTGGGGCTTTGAGAAAGGCAGTGACATGGGAGGCATGCAGGTCCTTCCTGACTCCTGCCTTTCCTGCTCCCCTCTCTGCATCTGCCGCACCCCCCCCATCTTTGCAGGTGCCCCTAGGACCCCTATCTGCCTGGGGGGATGGATGGAGCCTTGGGTAGGATCCCTGCCCTCTGGCCTGGTGACAGCCTCCCACAGCCAAGCTCAGGACCGGTTCCTCGGTTTCCACCCCTCTTCCCACTCTCAGGGCAGCTGCTGCCCCCCTCTCCCCCTCCCACCCCCCACCACCCCCCCACCTCTGCCTCTGCCTCTGCCTTCCTGGATGTCTTGGACCGCCCTGAAGGTGCCCAGGCCTGTTTGTTCTTTGGCCAAGGGGTGCAGAGGTGCCATGTCCCAGGACTGAGGGATCCCCCCACCCCCCACCCCACCCCACGCAGGCCTGGGCCTCACCGCACGGCTGCCCCCCTCCCCGGCCAGGGGGTGCAGGGCGTTCGGAGCTCAGGCTCTGGAAACGCCGCAGCTGTCACTCTCCTACGACCCAGCTGGGACCCACTGGCGGCATCTTCACTTCAGGCCAAGCTCTTTTCCAGACGGGCTGCTAATGAGGGCTAATGGGCAGCTCTCCCGGCTGGCTCCAGCTGCTGCTCCCGCCCTCGCTATTAAAGCTAGCCACCGAGCAGCCTCACCGCGGGGCCCTCGCCCCCCTCGCCCTCAGCCCCCGCCCCCAGCCCTGCAGACTTCCAGGGTTCGCCGGGCTGTCCGCCTTTGCACCTGAGAACGGGGTACAGGAGCAGAAGGCGGGCGGGCACGCGGCCACCGCGGGCCTAGGGGAAGCACTGAACCCCAAGCCACACATCCCTGAATTCACATCATCGCTGAATCTTGTTGTGTGGCTCTGTGGCTTTGGACACGTCCCTGAACCTCTCTGAAGCCAGACCCCTGAGGAGCGGTGGGCTTTAAACAGGTGGCCACTGCCACGGCCACCAGCGCCAAGGGTTTCGAATGGCATGGCGGGAGGCCGGAACTTCAGGCCAAGGGACTCACGTCAGCGCCAACCTCCTGGGCGCTCACACGCGTGTGCAACCATCCTTCCATCCGAAAGGGAAGAGGGAAGTCACAGGTGGAGCCCGAGGAGCCAGGGCAGAGGAAGGCGAAGCAGGCTGGGCAGAAAGGGGAGGCCCGGTATAGGAGATCTGGAAGATGAAGGACAGCTGGCCAAGCATGGAAGGACCTGTGCAAGGCCAAGGGTGTGGCGATCAAGAGGACCTGGGATGGGGAGAGGATGCGCTAGAAAGGAAAAGACTGGGTGTATACACACACACACACACACACACACACACACACACACGCACACGCACAGGAGAAGGAACTTGGCTCCTAGCAATGCAAAGTGCTCCCCAATAGGACCTATGACTTGCAAAGATCTTCCTGCCTAGCATGCAGAATTGTGGGTAGGCCAGGGGCGTATGCCTGTCATCCCAGCTCCTCAAGAGGCAGAGGTCTGAGGAACTTTGTTCAAAGCCAGCCCAGGCAGG
The DNA here is from genome assembly GCF_023159225.1 of Perognathus longimembris pacificus. Classification (NCBI taxonomy): domain Eukaryota; kingdom Metazoa; phylum Chordata; class Mammalia; order Rodentia; family Heteromyidae; genus Perognathus; species Perognathus longimembris. Next base: position 77,072,797 of record NC_063166.1, on the reverse strand, counting down.
AAAGTCAGTGAGACTCTTATTTCCAATTAACCAGCCAAAAGCCAGCGAAGGCAGTGTGGCTCAAGTCGTAGAGTGCAAGCTTTGAGCAGAAACTCGAAGGGATGGCACCCAGGCCTTGAGTTCAAACAAACAAACAAACTGGGGGGAGGGGGGGAATGGTGACTGAGAACAAGAGGAGAATCCCCTTCTTTCATTCCTCCATCCTCATCATTCCCATGCCCCTGAGAGACAGCAGGAAGGAACACAAGGCTGTTCTCCCTTAGACAGTATGTGCTAGACGAAGAGAACACTTGAAAAAACATTATAAAGAAAACAATCCAAGTTATAGGTATGATGAAGAAGCAATAAATCAAGGGATGGTGAGGGCAGAGGACACTTTCCACTGCCCTTCCGTTGGGATGGAAAGAAAGCACTGGCCGGGAGAACACAGCAGTCTAGACAGCAGCTGGTGCAAAGGCCCTGTGGTGCAACAAGCTTGGTTGGAAGCCAGTGTGGTGGAGGCACAGCAGGCAAGAGGGAGAAAGGCAGGAGGTGAGGCTGGAGAAGCAGCCAGAGAAGAGGACCACGCCTGATGCTGGGCGAAGGCGGCATTTGCATATTTGTTTAATAAAAAGTTATGGATGCTCAAAGAAGGATAATTAATTACCCGGTGTATTTTCCCTCCACTCCCTCCCTCCCTGCACCACCACTGTGGTCCCAATCACTTTTCTCTCCTTTCTTTTGGCTGAGTCAGCAGAACTCCACCTCTTGGGGGATGGGGAGGCAGTAAGGGGAGGGTCGGCCCAATAAATACGTACTTGTTAAGCGTGTGCTGTGGCCAGTCAGGCCTGCCCAAGCAGCAAGCCTCGCCCATTCTGCCTGAGGTACTTAGGCTGGTACCTAGGGCCACGTTAGCTATTTATTTTTTTGCAGAGAAATTAAATTAGATACTGTGATTGCTTTCAGTGTCATTATGAAAGAAATTTACGGGGGGTGCTTATGAGAAAGGGATCATTAAGCGCCAGAACTTTATTCATTTGGGGACCCTTTATTACTTCCCCAGCTACCACAGGGGTGTGAGGGTGGGTATAGGGGGGCAAGGGGGACGGCAGGAGGGAAGGGATTCCCAAGAGTGGAACTCTTGCCAAGAGCCAAGGATAGTGTCTCACACCTATAATTCCAGCTACTCAGGAGGCAGAGGTCTGAAGGATTCAAGTTTGAGGTCAGCCTGGGCAAAAGAGTCTGTGCGCCCCTATCTCAAAAAAAAAAAAAAACAACCCAAAAACCCAGAAGTGTGGCTCAAGCGGTAGAGTACCAACCTGGTAAGCACAAGACCCTGAGTTCAAACCTCAGGGCCATGAAAAGATGAAGCACGTCCTGGGAGGACCAGAGCCATGTCTGTCTGGTTTGGCAATGAACTTGGAATGTGCTACGTGCTCAGCAAATGAGCAGGGGTGTCTGCCATGACTCAAGAGCCAGCAGGAGGATGCAAGGGGTTCCTCTTCTCCAAACCTCAGTTTCCCCATCTGTCCTAATGCCTCCTTCCTCAAATTGGTCTGAGAGTCAAACAGCCCGTAGCATACACGAGTGCATTCTAACCACCAACTTCCATTAATTGAGCACCTACTATCCACGGGGAACACCTCCCATCACCATGGAAACCGCCTCACAGCCATTCTACTCTGTGGATGCCAGTTCTTTCATCCCTCCCCATGGACAGATAAGAAAGGTGACAGGTATCTGTGACCAGCTAAATTAGTCACCAGCCCGCACCCCATGCCTGCCTGGGGTTTAAAGCAATGCGGGGGGCGGGGGGGGGGGCTGGCTTTGAGGGACAGAACCTGGTGCTCCCCGGGGCTGGGGAAGTCAGGGCCAGCGCCCCACTGTGCCGAGCCACAGGGCTGGAACCACAGGGCTGCAGCCGCAGCTGCTCCCTCCCCGCGGGCAGGATAATTAGCTGTGGCTGATTACTGCTGATTGCAGGCTCCCTGCAGGGGAGAGACCGGAGCCCCCACCCTGCCTGGGACTAGGCGGGGAGATGGAAGCAGAGGGGCCGGGGTGCGGCCTGCCCTCCCCACCTGTTCCATCCCTTACCTGCCCAGGGTAGATCATGCGGGGATCTGTGGTCTGAGCCTTGGGTGGGTTGTGTTCCCTAGGGGATCCAGGCAAAGGAAAACATGCTTTCACCCTAAGCCAGGGAACCCAGGCTGAATTGAGGGCACTTTGAGGGCCACGTGGCCTGAATTCTAATTCCCACTGCTACTAGAACTAGCTATGTGGCCTTAGGCAAGTTACTTACCCTCTCGGAGCTTCATCCATGCCTTCATCCAGAACATAGGAAGGTGCTAACGGTCTCCCTGGCTTGTTCTGAGGGCAAAAACAAGGCCCTGTAGGGAACCACTGACACAGGGAGCAGGAAGGAAACCTGGCTGCTGGGTGGGGGGGTGAGGTGGGGGGGTGATGGTGGTGGGAGTTGGGGTGATTGTTGTAAAAAGGCTTTGAGCCAGAGTCCAGCACAGATGGCTCACACCTGGAATCCCAGCTATTCAGCAGGCTGAGATCTGAAGATCACAATTCCAAGCCAGCCAGGGCAGGAAAAGTCCCATCAGACTCTTATCTCCAAAGAAACACTGAAAAGAGAGAAGTAGAGGTGTGGCTCAAGTACCAGCTTTGAACAAAGATGTCAGGCGGAGCTCAAGACCCTGAGTTCAAGCCCCAGTATTGGAACAAAACAATAACAGGTCTTTAACCAGAGTATGAATGGCAGGAGGGAGCTCCTCCCCGCCCCGCCCCCCCCCCCCCCCCCCCCGCCACAAGCTGGTGGGCAGCAGAGGAAACCCTTCTTGGAGGTGGGTAAGAAAGAAGTGTTGAGCCCGGCACAGGTGGCTCACGCCTGTCATCCTAGCTACTCAGGAGGCTGAGATCTAAGAATCGCAGTTCAAAGCTGGCTGGGGTGGGAAAGTCTCTGAGACTCATCACCAATGAACCACCAGAAAACTGGCAGTGGCGCTGTGGCTCAGAGCAAAAGGGCTCAGGGACAGTGCCCAGGCCCTGGGGTTCAAGCACTGTAATGGACAAAAAGAAAAAGGAAAGAAAGCAGTACTGTGCCGTGAGCACCTGTCAGAGGTGCTGGGTCTGGTCATTCAAGCCACCTCTGTTTCCAGATGAGAAGCCAGGAACAGCCAACAGGCGTCTGACATCACCAGCCATCCCGCCTGGCCCTAACAGGCTGAGGCCTGAGGGCACGGCAGACCCCGTTCCTGCACAGGGGGTGGCTGGGCCCTGAGCTGCCTGGCCCGGCCTGGCCTGGGCCCTCAGGGGTGGGAGGGAGCCAGGGGCGGCGGAGCAGGGCCAGGCAGGGCGGAGGCCTTGGCGGAGGCAGCTCATCAGGGAATCCTACGGAGGACGCCAGACACGATCCAATTAAAATGCCAGCCTCTCCGTGAGCTCCCCATTTTAATTTTCCACAAATTAGCTTAAAAGGGGGGATGGAAATGAAGATGTTAGTTGTTGTTCTTTTTTTTTTTTTTTAATAGAGCCAAGAGGGAAAGTCCTTTGAGGATCCTTGAGTTATTTCTCTTTTTAAAAGTAAAATCACTCTCAGCTGGGGAATTTGGAGGGTGTTTCCTTTGGTCCCCATCCCACTTTGGGGGTGATTTTCAGGAGGTTCATGTTGGGGTGATAGCAGGGTAACCCCTTTATAATTCATAGTACTGTGTCCCACGTACCCTACAACCCCAACAGACAGCATCTCCACACTGGCTTACATAGAAGAGAAGCTCAGAGAGGCTGAGTGGTTTGCTCAAAGCCACACAGCTAGGAAACAGTAGAGCTGAATTCCAACACATGTCTCCCCACTGCACCCCAGACCCTGGTTCAGGCCCCATCCCCATCCTACGAGGACAAGGATACAGCGAGGACCCACTCACCTCTGTGTCGCATAGGACCAACCAAAGTCATTCGTATTCTAGAACCTTCACCCGTGGCGGGGCCGTCTCCCTGCTGGCTTCCTGGGGCAGCGGTGATTTCCGACAGCACTGTCCCACTACATGCAGGAGATGAGGTCCAGTTTGTCCTTCAGTGCCCGAGGCTGGGCCCAAGCCCATTCATCACTGTCTCCTGCCAAAGGCCAGCTCCAACCCGGGTACCATCCCTGCAGCCAGAGTCCTTCATCTCACTGGGGTCCTCCCCTCCCACCCCCATCCTCCCATCTGCTGGGAGCAATTCCTTTTTGCCAGAGTAAGAGTAACATAAGCTGGGGCTCAACAATGAAACCACCCTCAACCTTCCAACCAGACCGTGGCCCCGCAGAGCCCCAAGTCTACACGATACACCCAGGCTGTGCTCTAAACCAGGGGACATAGCAGAAGAGAGGTCCCCCCGCTTCTGTGCTTCTCTGTGCCTCTATTTCCTCATCTGTGGAATGGGATTTTAAAAGCTCTAGCTTGAAGCTTGGCACTAGTGGCTCACACCTCTTACTCCTAGCTACTCAGCAGCACGAGATCTGAAGATTGTGGTTCAAAGCCAGCCTGAGCAGGAAAGTCTATGAGAGTCTTGTCTCCAATTAACCACCAAAAAGCCAGACGTAGAGATGGAGCTGAAGCAGTGGCCTTGAGTAAAAAGCTCAGGGACACAGTACCCAGGCCCTGAGTGCAAGTCCCAAGATTGGCACACACACACAAAAAAAAAAGGAAAGAAAAAAAAGAAACCTCTGGCTTGAAAGGTTGTGGTAAGGGTTTCAGGATGTCCCATGTTCCCCAAGATGATCGGTACACCCCACCCCCTTCTCCAAACCCCGACGATGGGGAGTGAAGGATGAGCAAGAGAGAGCTGGAAAGACAGATGAAACTTCCCTGGTAGAGGGCTGAGTCCCTGAAAGGTGAATAAATGGCGTCCGGAAGCCGGGTGACAGACTCCGCTGCAGCTGTGAGCTTGCAATGGCGTTTCAGTCAATGGCAGACTAGACGACGGTCCATCAGATGCCACGGCCCACCGATGTGCTGTCGTGGGAGGTTCTGTCGCCACCTGGCCCAAAGTTGTGAGGGCGGTGGGCAAGAACCAGGCAGACCTCAGATTCCCCAGGCCAGTGTGCTCACCCAGAATGCTGGATCTGGGGGTGATCCCTCTGCTTCTGCTGCTATCCATGACTCAGGGGGCCCCCAATTCAGGGGTCCAGTTGTCTGAAGTTTGGGTTGTACCATGCTCTGTGGAGGTTCAGGCCGGGGCGGGGGTGGGAGGTGTCTGTCTCAGGATGGATTCTGAATGTGGGTCCTCCATGTTGGGGATTCTGAAGATCTACATCTAGGGGTGTCAAAACTGAGATGTACCCCCAAGTCTTTCTCTAAGCCCAAGCCCAAGGAAAGATATCAGAACTGGACACAAGCTCTCAAATTCTAAGATACGCTGGCCATGAACCTCAAAACTCCATGAGCCCAAATAAGAGAGTAACCTGAATCTGGAGATGAACCCCATGACTAGGGGCAGGTCCTAGGGGAGTAAGGAACAAGTCTGGGGGCGAGGGTGGGTGCTACGGAGCTAGCCCAGTCCCCTCTCCTTTTGTCCTCCCTTTCTCCTTTTCAATACCCACCATCCCCAATCTTCAGTCCCTCACCCACCCCCTGGTTTCCCTCCTCTCCCCCCCCCCGCATCTCTCACTCTCCAGGAATTGCTTTGCTGAACCTCAAATCTCAGACACCTCCCCAACTCCTTCCCCAGGGTGCAAAGGATCAAGGGGGGGGGGGTGCGGGGAGAGCCTATCTTCCCTTCCTTTTCCAACAGGGTAGATTGTGCCCAAATCACCCTTCAGGGCCCAAGACTAGAAGATCGGCTGCTCGGGGGAGCTCAGAGGCCTGCTGCCTTATCTAAGTCTCTGAAACAGGCATTTTGCATTTATCCCCCCAAATGTGTTGCCGAATTACGTTCCAGCCCGTGGCTCCCAGCCATCTGCAGAGAGAAATCCAGTTAGACCTTGTATAATAAGTTCCTGACAATCTTGCTGAGGACGCTGGGTCATAAAAGTCTCCTGGTTTTATCGCCGGTAACAGACACAGAGTGAAATTAAGTTGTCTTATCAAATTTAGATAATATATATCCCTCTAGAGTAGAAGGCTTCGTGGTATGAGCCCAGGAGGGGAGAGGGGAGTGCAGGAGCGTTCCCGGGCGTGAGGCACGGGGCCAGGGGAGGATCCCAGACCACCTGCCCGCTGCCTGGCAGAAGGGCAAAGGTGACTGACTGACTGGCTTCTCAGAGTTCAAGGGCAACCAGGCCTGGACTTCAGATCTGATTCTCTCCGATTCTCTCCATTCCGTGCTGGGTGAACTCGGACGGCGCTCTGTCCTTCTCAGCACCTCAGTTTCCTCACTCGGAAATGGGCAAGATGGAGGCCCAGAGCCTGCCCTCCGGGGAGCCCGAGGGAGTTCAATGAGATGCTACACGCACAGCCTTCGCCCAGTGCTTGGTGGGTAGTGAAAGCTCAGTGGGGAAAACTGAGAGACGGGCCGGGCGCTGGGGTGATGGATGTGATCGGGTCCCTTGTCTTCCTGCTTCACGGGTGGGCACCGGACACACACGTAAACTGGGCTCCCTAGCTGCCCCTCCTTCAAGACGGAGCCTCCTCCGGTGGGAGCCTCATCATAGGGGCGAGGAGTGGAGGCTGCCTCCTTCCTGGATGGGTGCCTCCTGGGGCACCCGCCCAGGCTGGCCCAGAGCCCCCTCTCCAGAAGCTATGCCACTGACAGTCAAACAGCCAGAAGAACTGTCCCTGGAAATCTTCCGCGGGCTTCCCGGGGCCCAGCAGTGACTGCCTGACCTCGCCATGCAGTCGGCTCCGAGGGTGTTTGTTGAATGACTACTTGCCCCTCTCCTAACCAGTTTCATCCACAGACAGCCTGAGCCCCAGGAGAGCGATTGGTGGAAGAGCCACCAGCTGGGTGTGCTGTGGCCGCCTTGCTGATGGGGAGGTTTCCAGACATAAGAGGGACAGACAGGGTCAGACATAATTGGTAAATATTTGTCTATCTAATCAGAGGGCCTTTTAATTAGCAATTTCATCCTTGCAACTGGGCTCTTTTTTTTTTTTCTTTCTGCAGGAAGTCAATTAAATGTAACAGATGGAGGCGAACATGGGGTTTCCTTGTCTCCCACCATCTGTCCCATCCCACCCCCATCACCAGCTGCCCCCACACCTCATTGGTGGAGCAGCCTGCCAGTTGCCAGGGGAGGGCGGGGTCTAAGGATTGATTATCCAGGCACAAGGTTTCTGACCCCTAGAAAATACTCCCTGGTGTTCCTGGTCCCCCTCAGTGCCCCCCTGGCCCCCCCCAACCAGGGCTGATCTGTCCACACAGCAGAGCCTGTGATGCCAGCACCCTAAGACTCTGTGCTGGCTGGGCAGCCCCTCTTTGCCTGTTTAAAAACCAGTTGTACAAAGCCAGGCACTGGTGGTAGCTCACGCCTATAATCCTAACTACTCAAGAGGCTGCATGAAGCCATTCTTGGCAGGAAAATCCATGATATTCTCATCTCCGATTAACCAACAAAAAGCTGGAAGTGGAGGTACAGTTCAAGGGGTAGTGCACCAGCCTTGAGCAATAAAACTAAGAGACAGTGCCGAGGCCCTGAGTTCAAGTACCAGTACCAGCACAAAAAAGAAAAAAAGAAAAAAAAATAAAACAGTTGCAATCAGCCTGCTTGCTGCTCTGGCTAATCTGTCAAAGGCCTTGCCAAAGCTCCATCCCGAAGAGACTTACGGGGTTCAACAAACCTGAGTATCCGCTGCTGCCAGGCAACGTTTGGAACCCTGGGATAAAACAGTCCGATCGTCCCGCCCTTCAGGAATGTGTCACAGGTTAAGGGAGCCATTCATTCATTCTTTCCCTCTTTAAATATTAAGCAGCGTGTGGAAGAGCCCAGCTCTGCCCCCAGCCTTGGGGAAAGAGCAATGACTCCACCAGACCTCTGACTTTAAATAACTCCGTTAAGTAGAAGAGACAGACAGGTAAATCCATGCATTCGATAAGAATCAAGTGTCTGCCAGAGCCGTCCACTGTCCTGGCTGTAGGGGACCCAGCAATGAATGACACAAAACCTTGTCCTTCTGGGGGTGTGGGGGAGCACCAGCCGATGGCCACACACCAGCAGAGATGACCAGTGAGCAGGAGTAAGGACGGCCATCCGGCAGTGTGGCCTGGATCTAGTGGCGCTGGAAATATCACATTCCATGGCTAGGCTCCCAGGACCCCTCCCCACAACGTGTGTGTGTGTGTGTGTGTGTGTGTGTGTGTGTGTGTGTGTGTGAAGACAGCATGTTGTTATGTAGCCCACGCTGGCTTCTAACTCTCAATCCTCCTGTCTCAGCCTCCTGAGGACTGGGATTCCAAGGGTGTGCCACCACCCTTGGGGCGCTTTTTGAAATAACAGCTTCATGACCTAATTCACATCATTCCCATCTTCCCCAAATGTATGACTCAGTGGTTCTGCCACATCACAGAGTTTCACAGTCATCCCTGATCGCCGATTTCAGAACATTTCGCATCGCCCCCGCAAGACATGCGGTACCCACCGCGCCCACCGCCGGTGGCTTCCCGTTCTCCCCTTCCCCCAGCTCCCGGGGCCTGCACAGTTCCCAGAAAGGGAGGTGCGCAATCCAAGCACACCTTCCCCAGAGCTGCTCTCGGCGTGCAGTCACGTGGCCGCGCGCGTGCATGCTGTTGTCACTAACTTCCATTGTTCACGAGCATCACGTTTCCTTCATCCAAGCATCCGTGGACATTGGACAGTCTTGCTTTCCCGCCATTTGGGTTGAGGCTGTTGCCCAGATCCAGGAGCAAGTTTTTGTGTGCGTGTGCTTTCTTTCCTCTGTAGGTATGCAGCCGGGAGAGAGAGCTGCTGGGGCCTATCACGATCTCATGTTTGCCAAACCACTTCCAAAGTGGCTGCACCATTTTACGGTGCCAGCTGCAATGTGTGAACATTTCAGTCTCTCTCCCATCCTTGCTGACACTGGTTAGCTTCTGCCTTTTTTGGGGGGGTGGGGGGGTGAGTTCCAGGGCTTGAACTTAGGGCCTGGGTGCTGTCTCTGAGCTTTTTGCTCAAGGCTAGCTCTCCACCACTTAGTCACAGCTCCAGTTCCAGCCTTTTGGGTGGTTAATTGGAGATTAGAGTTTCATAGACTTCCCTGCCTAGTCTGGCTTGCAACTAAGACCCTCAAATCTCAGCCTTCCAAGCAGCTAGGATTGCAGGCGTGAGCCACTGTCACCTGGCTAGTATCCATCTTTTTCTTTTTTTTATCTCAGCCATTCTGTGAGACCATCCTGCACTGTGGTTTGAATGGGGCATTTTGTCCTGGCTTTGATTTGTGTTTCCCTGGAGACTAATGATGTCATCATCTTTTCGTGTGCTTATTGGTGATTTATATGTCTTCTTTAGAGAAAGGTCTATACAATCCTTTGCCCGTTTAAAAATTGTACTTGCTATTTAATTGTTCAGTCGTAAAAGCTTTCTACGTGTTCCAGACATTTCTTGAGATCCTTGTTCTCTTTTTTCTTTTCTTTCTTCCTTTTCTATTTTATTTATGAATTAATTTACTCTTTATTTATTTGGTAGTTGACTGAAGATAAGAGTCTCACAGACTTTCCTGCCTGGGCTGGCTTAGAACCACAATCCTCAGACCTCAGCCTATTGAATAGCTAGGAGTAAAGGCGTGAGCCAGTGGTACCTGGTTTATTTCATTTATTTTTTTGAGACATAGGCTTCTTACACAGCCCATGCTTGCCTAAGACCTTCAGTCCTCGTGCCTCCACATCTCCAGTACTGGGATGATAGACATGTGCTACCATACCCCTATGGTTTTATTCTTCAAAGAAAACTTTACTAACTAAAATTAGGAAAGTATTGAGACTTTCCACACAAAAGAGACTTGTAAAAGCAAATACAATTCATTATGCAGTCAACAAATATTTGATGATCATTTCTGGGTACCATTTTGGGCACAGCAGTAGGAAGACAGATGCCATGTTTCTATTTGCATGGAATTCACAATTCTGGAGTTAAGCAAAGCCAAAGGGGGGAAAAAAACACAAAAGAAAAAAAAATATGCTCCAGAGAGAACTAGAAAGTAGGATGTTGGGGGAAAGCACGCTACTGAACAATCGGGGAGGACATCTCGGTGGAGGTGGCCCTCAAGCCGACAGCTAGAGGAACACCGAGCTTTCCAAGATAAGGGAGAAATTAGGGGTCAGAGAGAATAAGGTAGGACTGAGCTGTGTGCTCCAGGACCAGGGTGACAAGGTGACAAAAGTGGAGTGGACAAGGGGGCATCCCACGGGACAGGACAGAACAGAACAGTCCCAAGTCGCACAAGGCCTTGTGAACCACACAGCAAAGGGCTGGGATCCGTCCTAGCCTCCTGCGAAGGCCTGTTGAGGGTTTGAAATGGCAGGGTGATGGAACCTGGAGAACGGGTTTAAAGCTCCTGGGGCCACAGTGAAACCCACTGGGGAGAACAAGGTGGGGCTGCACAGGCAGAGAGGGAGTGCTGGCTGGGCCTCTACATGAAGAAGTGAAAGGTCCAGTCTGAGATTCAAACCTAGGAGCTGTGACGCAAGCCCATATCATGAGGATGGAGCGCGTGGCTTTGAACCTCCCATCCAGCAGGAACCCCTTTGTCAGAGAGCTGCTGTTTGCCTCCCTTCCCGGTCAGGCTGGGTGTGTGAACGTTGTTTTCTTTCTGTACCTGCAATCCGGTAACTTCTCCCCAAGGGCCATGCAAGAGGTGTGGGGAGTCAAGTGACCTGGATTGAGCAAGTCCTCGCCTCTCTCTGGACAGCGGGGGCAGAGGATACCAGCGGAGCCCAAGGCCAGGCCACAGCAGGCTTTGGGCAAGCTGGATGTGGGGGGGGAGGGGCAGTGCCCACTTAGTAAACAGCCACAGTGCCCCCTTTCCAGAAGCTTTCCCTCCCTCCCTGGTCCATCCTTCCTGGGTTTCCACCCCCCCTCTGCCCTCCCCAGCTCCCTACCGTCCTGTGGCCCAGGTAAGCCCACTGCACCTGCTCCCCTCCAATCAGAACACCAGCCCCCGCCCCCCCACAGCCCCCTGCAGGGCCCAGTGAGGTTCTGCACTAATTCCTCTTCCTCAATCAGATGCTCTTGTGGCCTCTCTGGCTGATTGCCCTTTGTTCCCTGCCAGGCTGCACCCCTAGAACACGCTCAGACCCGCCCACCGCAGGGCACCGCCCACCGCAGGGCTCCGCCCACCTAGGCCGTCCTCGCCTGTGCCCAGCCTGACTGCCCGGCCCCGCCCACCTGGCTTCGGAATGGAGCAGGGTCTAGACCCACAAAACCATCAGGAGCAGGGGACACACACACACACATTCAGAAAACACACATGATGCTAATTCAATCCACACACATGCACAGGAGAGAAGTATCAGCCAGCCTTGAGCAAAGAAGCCAAGAGCGAGCTGAAGGCCCTGATTTTAAGCACGCACGTGTGCATACGCATACACACACATACACACACACACACACAGCCAAGATGGTTCATATTTTGGTCTACAAGCTTTTTCTGTCATAAATACTCTTTCTGGAAGTTTCTTTCCTTTGGCCTGGATAGACTGAAAGTCATACTGAGGATACTAGAAGGGATCAAGACACATGAACAGCAGCAAGGTTCCTGGAAAGGATGGGCACACTCCCCAGGACACACATGCACACGCGTGCACACGTGCACGCACACACACGAATGTTCCAGCAGGAGCTCTGGGCTTCAGCCACCACCCCCCCTTCACCCCACTCCCAGCTTCTCGGATGGGCTGGTTGGTGCCCAGGGCCCTAGGCCTGAGCAAGCACAGATAACCAGGCAAATCTCATTTCCAGAGCCTTCTCGCCTGGTGTCTGGCTCCCACCCCACCCCATCAGTGAGCCTGGGGCTGCTCTCGCCCACTGCCCCCTTCCAGGCCCACGGCAGCAGTAGGTACCATGGCCTGGCCTTACCAGTCCTCAAAGCCACTGTGCCCTTCCTGGGAAGGAACAAGGGGAGAAGCCAGTTCTGCCCCATGGCCCCTGACAGCCCTGACCGCCTCCCCTGAAGCTGAAGTTCCTGGGGAGGCCTTCGGATCCCATCCCGGTCATCTGGCTGCGTCCACTCCCAGCTCAGTGCCCAGCGTGGGTGGAAGGGGTCCCCTGGGAGCTGCTCCCCTGGGAGGAGAGTAGGCACGATCTGGACTCTGGGCCTTTCAGCTCCTGCATCCGTACAGTAGTGGACCCCCAGAGGCTGTGGGAGCCCTGAGCTTGGAGGGAAGTCAGGAGGGTTGTCTCCCGGCCTCTACCCTGCCTCATGACCACAGCAATGCCCCAGCCCTGGCCCTCAGAGGCCCTTAAAACACCCACTGCCTCCTAACCCGATGGCAAGCTGGTGCCGCCCCCAGGCCCCCTGAACAGCCCCATCCTGGTCCAGTCCCGGAAATTGAAGAGTTAATACTCTGCACAGCAGGGGTTCTGCGAGGACCCTGAGGCCCAATGATTGGTAGCGGCCTTGATTCCAAGCTGGTAATTAAAGACAGAAGCCTCACTCTTGGTTCTGAGGTCCCCCTCCAACCCCCCCCCCATACATAGGTAACCTCACTCCTGTCCTCCCCTGGTCCCATGCTCTCTGACCTGGGAGCCTGGAGGCACAAGGGACTCCGGCCCGTCACAAGCTGGAGTCTTTCCCCCAGTTCTGGAGATGAGCGTCCTATTGGAGCCAGGCGCTCTGAGAGCCAGCGTCACCCCAGCCCCGGGAGAGGGAAAGCAGTCCAGCGGGGGGGTGGGGGGATTGGGGGGTGGCAGCTCTCTCACCTGAACCCTAGCTTCTGCTGCCACTGGGCCCCTGCTGCCCCACGGCAGCCCCTCCATCATCCACACAGACGTCCCACGACGATCTCACGGCTGCCCTGGCTCCAGAAGGGTGGATGGGCCAATGAGACCATTGTGAGCCAGCACGGAGCCCATGCATCTGCTGCTCCCCCATGATGCTCCCACGGAGCCCCCACATGTGGGGGGGTAGGGGTCAGAAACAGAGGGGAGAGGTGACTAGGCCCCTGTTTGTCTCCTCCTAACACTTCTTCTAGGGAAGAAGATAGCTTAAAAGCCTAGAAAATGGGGAGGAGGCTCTGCTCCCAAGGTGGGTGGCTTGGTTAGTAACCTTGGTTACTAACAAGGCTACTTTATCACTGGGCTAGTTGGCTGGCAAGGATGACCCACTTTTTCCCCCACTCTGCCCCACCCCAGTCCCCAGCCTTGAGGCTAAGCAGCCCACCCACTGAGTGGGCACTGCAACTGGCTGAGGGGACAGGAGAAGAAAGCAAGGCCCTCCTCCCTCCTCTGATTGGTCAGCAGGAGGCTTATAGACAGCCAGCTCCTTCAGTAGGGAGAACACACACATACATGTATGCACACACAAGCCAAACAGTAGCCCACCCATCAAAACACCTGCTAGGGAAGAGATCACAAATACGACAGCAGGAGCAAAACAGTATAGCAGAAAGGAGCATATGATTTGGGATGGAAGAGAGCCAGAGACTGGATTTTAGATCTGCTGTGTGGCTTTGGACCACTCACCCAACTTCTCTGTGCCAACTTTGTGTAGCTGGCAGGTTAGCCATACTGGCGCAAAGACTCAGGAGAGATGGGTGATCCTGGAACAGAAGGAGCAGCTCGAATCTACAATCCCTCCCCTCTGTGCGCAAACACGTAAACACACACACACACACACACACACACACACACACACACTGAAAATCTGGTTCAGCCCTCCTTCTATATCCCCCCCCAATCTCTAACTGACCTCTGACCTCTGACCTCCAGGAGACTCTCAGAATGGTGCAGCACAGAAACCCCTGCCCTGCCCTGGGTCTGCTCCCCGGGTCCCCCACCCTGTCTGTCTGAACACCCTCCCCTCTCTCACCCCAACCCCTTCCCTCAGGCTGCTCCTCAGGGTCACAGGATTCTGGTCACCAGGGGTGGGCTGGATGGCCCGAAGAACAGTCGCCACAACCAGAATAGGGCAGCAACCATGGCAGCCAAGACAGCCCGGGCGCTACCTCCCTAACTGGTGGGGTGTCCAGGGGTCACAAACAGTGCAAGTCCAAGCAGTAGGGGCTTAGGAGTAGAGTGGCTCCCTCCTAACTAGGCTGGGACCCCAGGCCAGCGGTAGGCTCCTCCCCCTGCCCCTCCCACCTCTGTGTTCCCTTTGAACATCAGCCTCCTGCCAGACTCCAGCTCCAGGCCCAGTATTTTATTCCCCCCACACCCGCCACCCCCATACTCTGCTCTGAGGCCCTCCGGTGAGATCCACACAAGGATCCAGTTCTCTCCACCCCCAAGAACCCCCAAAATTCAGGATGAGGCCAGGGGCTGGGAGAGGCTGCCCTGCCTGACTGTATCCCTTCACTCCCGCCCTAATTAGTATTCCGAAGAGAGCTGTCTCCAGCAGGCCCCAGGATTTGTTTGCCAGCCGGCCAATTCCCGGTCTCCCCAGTTCAGAGTGAGTAATTCTGTCCCTCCCAGGCCCATTTAAGGGAGTGAATAATTAGTTACATTCAATTAGGCCTCTTGCTGCTACTGTGGCTCCTGCCTGCCTCACTTGGGGGGACAGGCTGGCTAATGAGACAGCACGTCTGATACAGGGGAGCAAGTTAAACACAGCCAGTCCTCACCCCTCCACAGGGCACCGGCATGGAGGGGAGCAGGGAGGGCCCCACAGGGCCTTCCTTCCCTCACGGGCTGGCGGAAGAGAGACAAGATGGGGATGAAGGCAAAAGAGAAGAAGATGAGGGGCTGGGAATGTGGCCTAGTGGTAGAGTGCCTGCCTTGCATACATGAAGCCCTGGGTTCGGTTATATACACAGAAAAAGCCGGAAGTGGCAGTGTGGCTCAAGTGGCAGAGTGCTAGCCTTTAGTAAAAAAGAAGCCAGGGACAGTGCTCAGGCCCTGAGTCCAAGCCCCAGGACTGGCAAAAAAAAAAAAAAAAAAACCAAACCAAAAAGAGGAGAATGAAAGACATGGAGAGCAAATAGTGTAGGCACAGATTACTCAGGAGACTGAGATCCAAAGGATCGCAGTTCAAAGCCAACACCAGGCAGAAAAAAAATCCATGAGATTCCATGTCCAAAATAACCTGCAAAAAGCTGGGTAGAGGCATAGCTCAAGAGGTAGAGGACTAGCCAAGTAAGCAAGATGAATGAGTACAAGGCCTTGAGTTCAACCCCCAGGACTGCGAGAAAGAAAGAAAAAGAAAGGAAAGAAGCAGGGAAGGGAGAGAGGGAAGGAGGGAAGGAGGGAAAGGAAGGAGGGGGGAGGGAAAGAGGGAGGAGGGAGGGAAGGAAGGAGGGAGGAAAGAGGAGGAAGGGAGGGAGGGGAGGGAGGGAGGAAGTGGCAGGAGAAAGAGGAAAGGCAAAGAAGCTCCGGAAGAAGAGAGAGAAACTGCCTGTAGGTCCAGCAATATGGGAGTCCTCACATAAATCAAGATCCTGCCATACAAAGGAATCTATGCAGCGATTAAGAAACATGTTGTCGATCTATATTTATTGGCAGGGAGAGACAGAGATGTCTGCTGTACACAACTAAGCAAAGAAGGCTGCTTATCAAACAGTACATGTAATAATATCTCAGGTTTTAAAAAAAATTCTTTTGGCACCAACAGCAAGTCTGGAAGGACCATCACTTGTAATTGGCAGGATGGTGGGAGGCTTATTGGGGGGGGGGCCTTATTTTCCTGTCCCTGTTTATTGCTTTTGATGGGGAGTGTCTGATGCATGAGTATGTCTTTTGTAATTAGCCCAGACAATAACACTTGTTCCAAAGAGAGCACAAGTGAGGTGGAGGAGCTGGAGAGAGGAAGGAGGTGGGGACAAGGCAAGAAAGAAGCAAGAGGGAGAAAAGGAGGGGGGGAGGGGGTGCTGGAAGGCCAGGCAGTCACTGCGAGATGGAGTGAGCCCTGGGGCCCAGAAGGCTGGCAAGTAGCTGGGTACCCAAGGCCCAGCAGGAGGTGCCAGTCAACCGAAAGAGCTAGGGACAAGGAGGGCGGGCAACAGCATAAAGGCTGTATCCCTCAGATCTGCTCGCAGAACCCACCTGCAAACACACACATACACACACACACACGCACATGCGAGCACACACACGCACATGCGCGCGCGCACACACACACACACACACACACGGCTGCCTGCTAATCTCAGAGGACTCCCTCTGGAGATGCCTCCACCCCACCTCCCACCCCCAACCACAGCATGGAGTTTTCTATCTTTTCTTCCTGTTGTGTTTTTTTTTTTCCTTTAAACAAATTAAAACTGCATCTCCGCACCCCTGCCGCTGGTTTGTAATTTCCTGAGAGTCACCCTGGGGGAGAGAGGTCCTGGGGGCATCGTCTCTAATAACTTCTGCTGCCCAAGGAATCTGAGGCGCAGCGCGCTGTGGACGGAGCCTGCAGGCCGGCGGGAAGGCCGTCTTTCCCGGTGGGCGCACACGGGGCTGGAGCTTCAGGGGGATGGCTGTGGGATTCGGGACTCAAGTGCACCCAGCTTGGTCGTCCTGGGACCCTGTCACCCTGCGTGGGAGTGCAGCCTGTCTCCCCAGAGCGCTCTGCAGCCTCCTGGATGGTTGTAAAGAAATAGCCTGTGGGGGACAGTGCCTGAGCTGGCTGTGAACCCGCGGAGGGACCTGAAACGAAAGGGCTCCGCACGAGGAAATCCCAAGTCTTCCAATCTCAGCCGTCTCTCGGGCACTCACTGAGAGGCTTTTTGTTGTTGGGTTCTTTTATTTCTTAATTGTGGGATTCATGGTGTTGGGAGATTTCACAGAAGAAGAAAAAAATCTGAATTCCCAGCCACACTCCATCTTTCTTCTTCTGGGGTGCCGTGGAACAGAGCTGATGGATGCTGACCCCAAAGACAGCCGAAGCCGCTGCTGTCTGGGGCTCCCGCTGGCCTCCCTCTCCGAGCCCAGGGCCAGCATGGGGCTTGGATCTCTGCCTCCTCTAGAGGCTGGCTGCTCTGCCGGCAGCTTCCCTCCACTTGCAAGAAGCCACTCTTTCTTTAACTTGCTTTGTGTTTTGTCTTGAGTAGCAGAGGTAGCACCACAAGCTGCAGGTGTTCAGCCATGGAAACCATACCCCAGCCTTGTTGATTTGGGTTTTGAGATAGGATCTGACTGACTTTGCCTGGAGCCGCCCTCAAGCCTGAATTCCACCTCCAGAGTAGCTGGGATTACTGTCATGCACACCCCTGCCTGGCCCAGTCCTGATGGGCTGGCTGTCAACATGTGCCTGTTTTCCTACCCACTGAGTAAAACCCTGGGCTTCTGGACCCAGCTCCGCCTTGAGAGTGAGACCTTTGCCAAGTCATCGGGCCTCAAAGCCTGGTCTGTGAAATGGGTATTAGGGGACCACACGGCTGTGGGTTGTCATGGCGACTGAAACATCACATAGGAAGTTCTTAGGGCCGTGTCCAGCACTTAGTAAGCTCTTAGCTTGTCACCGTGCACTACCCTCACATGGGGCACACAGCTCGTGTCTGCTGAGGAACGTAGTGCTGAGAGAAAGACCTGCACATGGTGAGGCAGCAAAGGAGAGGCTGCAGAAGGCTCCAGTGAACAGGTGGGAAGGCCTCCCCTCCAGAGCCCAGGCCGGTGGGAAGCCAGCTCAACAATGCCGACCTCAGGACTGCCAAGTTGGTAGTCAGTTGTCTTTGGATGTTACTTTGGCGCCACCTGCTGGCTGCTGTGTGCCTCACACCACATCCCAGTCAGCACTCAGGCAACCCAGACATGGGGTTCCCTGTATTTTCAGGCCTGTGGGACTCACAGCTCACCTCACCTTCCTGGCACATGGGGGACCTTCTTGAGTCTACAGAAAGCTCCTGGCCCAGCCGCATTAGAGTCAGCACTTGCTCAAGTTACCAATTCCCCACTTCTTCCCTGTGAGACACACTAAGAGACACAGTGAGGCCTTCTTGGACGCAGGCACTGCAAACACAAGGGAAACTTCTCCCAGCAGCAAGAAGAAGAGGAGCTGGAGAGAGAGAGGAAACGACAGGGCATGGGCAGTGGACCGGAAAGGTGAACCCCAGTGCAGAAGGCCCACTACGGCAGGGGTAGGGGCTCAAGTTCATCGTTCGGATGCTCCTAGGGGACCTCTACCTGCCCTTGGGTGCCGAGTTCATGATATTGTTGTAAAAAGGAAGTAGGGGACACATGGAGGCACAAACCAGGAACATTTATTAGCAAAGCAAATATAGAAAGGTAGTAGTATACAACTTAGGGCTGGGGGGCCCAGAATTCCCCCCCCCCCAATTTGTCCCTCCAGAGGAGCCTGGGGTGTTTATCCTGCACCCCAGGTTGGTTGCGAACACGCTCCCAGGAACTCAGTGTCCCCGGTACACCCCAGGCGTGCATCCTCACCAAGCCTCTCTCACCAGGGCAGCTCTGAGCCCCACCATTCAAGGGCAGCCACAGACAGAAGCTACCTAGGCAGCCCCATGGAAGCTCAAAGTGTGATCCCTGGACAGCAGCCTCAACCACCCTCGGGGAACTTGCTAGAAATACACATTCTTGATCCCTGTCTGTCCCAGACTTGCTGAGCCAAAGCCCTGGAGGTGGGGCCTGGCAAGCTGCCCCCTAACAGGTGGCTCTGCTACAGGTTAAGGCCAAGCACCTCCGACCTAGGAGCAAACACTGGAGTGACCAACAGCCTCGGCTGGCAGCCGTTTTCCAGGTAAGGAAACTGGGAAGCAGAGTGGCAGCTGTGATCTCAGGATCCACAATCGCAGCTGCGGGGTCTGGGACCTGGGCAGATGAGGGCTGGTGCCTCTCTCTACCACACAGGCCTGAGCGCCACTTGCCTGGGATCTAGGTATGGGGGGGGGGTGGAGAATTAGGTCCCAACGTTCCCCTCCCCACACCTCTACCTGGCTCCACTTTCTGCACCAAAGGCCTCCACCTGGTGCCTCCAAATGGCCCTCAAAGCACTTCTGGGAAGCCTGCCAAGCTGGTACCCGTCTCTTGGCTCCCAGCTGCCCTTGTGGCCTCCACTGGGGCTAGTCCTCCTCACCCCTAGCCTCCAGGTAGCAGGGCCAGGGGAGAGATCCAAAGCAGTTTCCCACTGGGAAAGGCTGGGAGGCCTGGGCTAACACCCCCACCCTCAGTCTTTGTGCCTGGCCTTGGGATGGCACTTTGCATGGCTTACCCTCTGCCTCCTCCGGCCTCCTCCCCCTCCCTTCTGCTCCCACTCCATCTGCTGCTCCTCCTGACTAGGCTCCACCCCCTCTCCCCCCCCCCCCCCCCCGCCGTTGGCACAGTAGGAAAAGAGAACAGGATGGTCTATTTTTATCCTGGGATGTTGCTGGGGGCGGAGAAGGGGCACCATCTGACAGAGCAGCAGCAGCTCAAGGAGCAGTGGGGAGGTCAGAAGGCACCGGAAGTCCCAGCCTCTCCCGGTAAGGAGCTAGACACATAGGTTCCAGAGGGTCAGTCCAGCTCGGTGGGGGAGAGGGGGACGGCTTAAACTCAGGGCCTGGGTACTACCATCCCTCAGCTTTTTCACTCGAGGCAAGCACTCTACCACTTGAGCCACAGCTCCCCTCCTGTTTATGGAGAGGGCAATTGGGGATAAAAGTCTCCCACTTCCCCGCCCTGGCTGCCTTTGTGTGGTGATCCTCAGATCTCAGCCTCCTGAGCAGCTAGTCATAGGAAATGAGCTCCGGGCCCATCCCCTCCCCTCCTTCCCCCCCCCCCCCCCCGCCCGCATCTTTTCTCCCTCCATAAAAAGCAGCAGAGCTGCAGAAGCCCTCTGCCTGGGAAGGCTGACTGGGAGGACAGGACAGGAGGAAAAGTGGGGAGAAAGCCTTTTCTTTTTTCTTTTTTTAACAAAGCTGATACCAAATGTGAGCACCCACATAGGATCTGCCCCGAGGGGCAGCCGCTGGAGGACATTCTTTATCTCAGAAAATGCCCTCATTCTGAGCGGCTGACAGCAAATTAAACGGCTCATGTCACCCAGCACGTCCACCCCCGGTTTTCCTTTTACATGTTTGATGATTTTTTAATTACATAAGCATTATGCCAATTGACTCTCCTTTGGAAAAAATAATGAAGCATTATGGGAAAGCTAGGTCTCCCCTGGCCCAGACATTACTGCTCTCACATGTAAGTTTTCAGTGCATCTTTCCAGGGCCCTTGTTTTGCCTACATAAATTATATACGTTTTATATGTATAATATAGTGTATATAGTATATATACCCTATATATAGTATTCACATCTATGTCCACAGATATCCTTCTCTCTGCAGCGGTGTGCCCATGATACACCATGTTGCATACAGTCGTGCATTGTGGTGCTTTAAGTTTCCGGACTTGCCGCCTGCCTTCTTGACAGTGGGTGCAGTCCGCCCCCCACACGTGGTGCTGTGGTGGCATCAGGACCCATCTCAGAGCACTGAGCCGCTGGGCTGGGTCAGAAGGTTTGATGGGTGCTACCCGGTGCCCCCCCACACACCCTCCCAGTCTTTCCTCCACCTTCAAAAGCAAGTGGTGAGATTGGATGGCTCCAGGACAGGCATGGAAGTTCTAGAAGGTGAACTGTGGTCTGTGTCTGTGCTAGGGCCCCACCAGTGCCCGCCTGCGGCGACTCCAGGCTCTCCAGCCCTGTGCCCCATGCATGCTGGCGGGAAGGCCGCGTCCCGGCAGACCCGGCCTCACTGCCTCTCCTGCACTGAGATGCGGCTCTCTTTGCCATCCTCCTGGGTAACGGGCTGGCACCCGAGCAAGGTCTCCTGCACGGGGGCTGCAGGGTTGTGGCCGGGGATGTCCTCCATCTCCACGGGGCCCTTCCATGCGTCCTGAAGGTGGAGGGCCTGGGGAAGCCCAGGGGTGGGGTCAGCCCAGCCACGGGGCCACCCAGCCCACCCCTGGGAAGGGGATCCCCTCCCCCAAATGGTGGGGCTGATTCCTTGGGTGCTTCCTGCCCCCTGCTGGCCACAGAGCAGGCAAAAAGAAGCTTCTAGAGTGGGGGCCAGTGGATCTGCCTCTCTGGTCCTCCACACTGGACCCAGACACAAGATCCAAGGCAAAAGTCGGGAGAGAATAAAGAAGAGCCTGGGTTAGGCTCGGCCAACGGTGCCAGGGTCAGCACCATGGGGGAAGGTGTGTGTGGACTGAAGGATTCTAGGCTGGCCCGGCATGGCGGGGGGGGGGGGCGGGCAGGGGGAGCAGGGGCCAGTCCTGCTGCCACCCCACTGGCCACAAAGACAGACCCTGAACCAATTCTCCTGCTCGTCTTCCCAGGTGATCAGAACCCCGCCCAGGGCACTAGAGCTGACCTACCTTAGCCTTCGGCTTCCTGACCGCCTTCCCTAGAGGGAAAAGGAAGAGCTGGGCATTGGGAAGGCCGGAGCGGCCTCCCTCCCCACCCTCTCCCCACCTGAAGACTCACGGACACAGACAGCTGCCACGGCGAGGGCGCACAGGAGGCCCATCACGACGGGGATGGCCAGCAGGGCTCTCCTCCGCGACGGGGGGCCTGGGGAAGCAGAGACCTGAGCACGGTCCACCCACAACGGTTCCCGCCTCCCCTGCAACACCGCGGTCCCCTGTCCACCTCACAACCCCTCCGGGGAATGAGCTCACCCACGCCCGCTCCCGATGTCCGCCACGTCATCTCCCTACGTCACCTGGCCCTCCGGCAGGTTCATAGTGGCTGACGCCATTTTTTTTAATGCTTTGAGATAGCTAGCAGTATTTTTAGTTGGGGGGGGGACAGGAGGGTTCATGTTTTAAAAATCTGGACACTATAGTCTCTTACCAGTAGGAAAGGCCACTCTGGGAGAAGCCAGCACCCACGGGGAGAACTGAGCAGCCGTGGTTGGCCAGCCCACTTCCCAACACGCCCCCCCTTGGACACTGGGGGCAGCTCCACTTACGTCTGAACCGTTCCATTTGTTACAGAACAATAGAGGGGGAGAGGAAAGTATTTCTTCTATCCAATCAATAAACAGTGGCCCACAGGTGACGCTCCCCCCCTCCCCATGTTTTAAATAAAATTTTATTGGAACCAGATTAGAATGGAGTGAATGGGGCAGAGGTCCTGTAAATGCAAGGTTGGATCCTGTCTTTATTTATTTCCAATTCTGCTGTTCATTATGATTTTTTTCCTGCTTCTTTGTGAGTTTATTTTTTTTTTAACATCGCATCAAAATCTTGGTTACTGCATTTGTATGGCACTATCCTAAATGCCCTGTCCCAATTGCCTCTCATACCTCACCCTGGTTCCAGGCCTGCAAAGAGGAAAGTCCATCTTGAGAAAAAGCAAAGAGAACATTCTATCTCACCCATGACCTTTCCCACTCATGAAACGACCTGTCTGGGTCTCTGTCGTTAATGGAGTTTGCAGTCTGTGCTCAAGCCAGCCTTCCTCATTCTGAAATCAAAACTGAGGCTTATGGGGGGGGGGGGAGGGAGGGAGGGCAATGCCACAACCTGCTGCTATCTAAAGACGGGGTGGCAGGCGGCAGCCTTGGAGGGCCGCCGAGTTGCAAGAAGCCATGCTAGACGCCTGCACCAACCTATAGGAGACACTGTGCTCACCCCATCTCATAGATGAAGAAATGAGACTCCAAGTGGCTTGCCCAGGCTTTCAAGGTAAGCGGCAAAGCTGAAATACCCCGCCCCAACCTGCTTCCACTTCACCGACACACACCCCCCCCTCAGTCTCTGTGTGCCTCAGTCTCCCCTTCTCCCAGACTCACCACAGATAACGTCGGACTGCTTAGTTCCTTGCTGCAGCGTCACCAGGTCTCTGGCGTCACAGCTGTGCAAAGACACACGTGCATATGTGTTGGTGTGTGTGTGTGTATACACATGCATACATAAAAAGGAATAGTATGGTTTCCAACCAGAAGAGAGAGGCAGTCAATTATCAGCAAGTCCAGGTCCACTGAGCACGCATGCATTTCAGGCAGCAGCCCATGTTGGTTATTAAGGAATGCCGGGAACTCATAAGTGCATAGGAAAGGTTATTCTACATCTTAAAGAGTAGTAAATAGGAAAGTGGATAATGAATGCCAGCTCTGAATGAATGCCAGCTCTGATGAATGCCAGGATGAAGTTCATAGCTGCAAAGGCTGGAAGGGGGAGACCATGAGGTCTGTTTAAGGCAGGGCAGCAACAGCAGATAATTCTGTGTCAGGCGGGGTTAGGGGGACGGCTCTTCAGAGAATTGGAGGGTGCAGGACAATTGAAAGATGTCCAGCGGTAGCCAAAGCCGGAAATGTCCCACAGGAAGCAAAACTGGTTCCGGTCAAGAAGAGCTGGTTTAAGGGTCTTCTGGGAAGATTTCTGGATGGGAAGCTGTGTATAGAGAGTACCACAGGATGTCAAGCCGAAGTGCACCGCCGCTAAGTGGGACAGTGTGCGGGAGGGTGGGCGGGGGGGGGGGGCATGCAGGTGGCATGAGGAGTCTATGGGAAACCAGATGCTGATCTTCAAGCCAGATGACCTAACTAGTGAGGGGTCAGCAAGCTCAGGGAAGGAGAGATTGTAGAATGCCCCGCTAGGAGCTGCCACATGAAAGAGGACACCTGGAAGAATGGGGTAGGAGACAGAGAAGATTATGGCAAAGGAAAAACCATTAAAGGTGGGAGATGAAGAGGAGCTTTAAAGCACAGACTTCATTCAGCCTTACATAAGAGCATTTAGGTTACAAAATGTGCATGCTCAAATGCAGGGCCTTGTGCTCTTGCTTGACTTTTTTTTTTGCTTAAGGCTGGCACTCTACCACTTGAGCCACAGCTCCACTTGTAGCTTCTTGGTGGTTAATTGAAGAGAAGAATCGCATGGACTTTTCTGCCTGGACTGGCCTTGAACCATGATCTTCAGCTCCCAGCCTCTTGAGTAACCAGGATTGCAGGTGTGAGCCACAGTACCCGGCTTACAAAACATACTCCTATGTCTTCATCTTCAAGCCTTGAGAAAGGAAGTCATTCTCCTCTTCCAGATAAGGATGCCAAGGCTCAGAGGGGCGACAGTTGCTACCAGCAGCCTGAAGGTCAGTGTACATGGATCAGACCCTAGAATGGGAGCCTCAAGTCCCCAGGTGACTCTCACCAGTGAAGAGCCATTGAACAATGACGATGCAAGGCACTGATCCAGGTATAGGGGACAGATCAAAGAAAAGAAAACACCGTGTCTGAGACCAGATGCTGGTGGCTCACACCTGTCTTCCTAGCTACTCAGGAGGCTGAGATCTGAGGACCTTGATTCAAAGCCAGTCCAGGCAAGAAAGTCCCTGAGACTCTTATCTCCAAATAAGCACAAAAAAAACAAAAAAGCCAGAAGTGGGGCTGTGGCTCAGTGGTAGAGCACTAACCTTGAGCACAAAAGCTCAGGGACAGCACCCAGACTCTGAGTTAAAGCCCCAGGGTGAGCACAAAAACAAAACAAGTGGTGTGGTAGTGACTGTCATCTTAACTATGAGGGAGTTGTCAGTAGGACCACAATATGAGGCTGCATGGGTCAGGGGGAAGCACAAGACTCTATATGGAAAAAAATAACTAAAAGAAAAACATCTCAATGTGGGGCTCAGTGGGGCTCAGTGGTAGGGTGCCTGGGATGGAGGAGACGGAGCAGGACCATGCCCGAGAAATAGAACCACAGATGTGAGTGACCCGGTCCAGGGAGGGCCGGCAAGGCGATTAGAGAGGAAAGCCCAGAACAACGCCCCAGAAAACCAGTTAGGAAGCATGAAGGAAGCAGAAAGCTGAGGAAGGGAAGCCGGGGCAGGAGAGTAATCAGAAGACCCCGAGAACACAAAGAATGGGAGATCAGCAGTGTCAACTACACCGAGAGCAGACATGAGCAAAGCAGAAAGGGTCAAACGCAAGGTCACTCCACAGACAGTTCACAAGTGGGTGAGTGTGCGCAGCCACGGAGGAACAGAGATGGTAGAGCAGGCATCTGGAGAGACAAAGGCAGCTGGTCCTTGTACCTTGTCCAGGGGCGACACACTTCAGAGGCAGATGAGTCATTGGAGAAGAAGCCAGCAGGGCAAGGTTCACACACCGTGTCATCCATCTCTGTAGCTGGGAACGGGGTAGGAGAGTACATTAACCACCTCAGTGGCCCACGTGTCTAGCTCTTGGGGGAACCAGTGAACAGGCAGGACAGGAAGAGCTGCTGCCTGGAGCTCCTTGCCCCTCAGGGCTGCAGCTCAGCAGGGCTTCTCCCATCCCTTCCCTCTGCAGGCACCAATGCTTGGCTGGAAGCAGAAGGGAGAAGATCCCGTTCTCCGCTCAGGAGCCTCCAGCCCCTCCACCTCTGGGGCTACATGCCAACTGTGTCAACTGCCCAGATCGCCTTTGGGCAAGATCTCCTGGCTCTCATCTCCCACCCCTAGGGCTGATTCCCAGATGGGCCACTAACCAATCTGCTTGACGCCAAAGCCAGGGCCACACAGGGTGTGCAGGGCACAGCTCTCACATGCATGGCCCATACAATGTTGACCCTCCTCGCAGGTACAAACGGTGTCTGTCTCTGCTGTGCCTTCCTTCAGGATCCGGAGCCCTAGATCTGAGTAGAGAGCAGAAGAAAGGATGGGAACCCCTTTGCTGGGCTGAGTTTGGCTAGCTCTTCACAATGCCTTAGACCTTTTCCAAATACAGGTAACAACTTATTTAAGAAAAGATCCTGCTTAGCAGCTAACACTAAGCCCTGGACTCAATGTCTAGTACAGCCAAAAACAAAAAAAAGGAAGTCAGTCAAGCCAACCAGTTGACCAATCAGAACCGACTGGCTACTGCGATCTGAGTTGCTGTGTGGTCAGGAATATTAGCTAACCTGTAAGCCCCTCCCCTGCTAGCCCACCTACTGGAGTCACAGTATCTGTGCTGGTGACAGCGGGTGTCTCGGTTCCAGGCATCTGAGAATTCTCCTTGGCTGCATGGCTGGCATTGTGTCTCAGTGGATTCAGTGCATTCATTCACCACATTCTTTCCTGGAAAACATCAGGAACTATGGCATCTCTGGCCGCTCAATGAATCACATCCTCTACTGAGAGCAGGGGGCTCAGAGATGAATGTCTCCGACTCTCTGTGATCTGGTTGGGGAAAATGGAAGAGATAGGACCCCAAAGGAGAGAAGGCAGAGGTTTCCCTGGCAGAGAGAGAGCCTAGAACATTCTGACAGCTGGGCAGAGTGGGGGAAATGGGTTGTTTTAGACCCGAGTTCACGGTGGGTCTTCATCTGCCAGCAAACCCAGAGGGATCCCATTGTGGGCCTAGAGGGTTGGCATCTCACCTGGTGGGCACAAATCACAGCACTGGTTGTTCAGTAGGTACTGATTTTCTCTGCACGCAGTGGTTGGCTCTGCATAGACCTGAAAACACAATTGTGCAATTGGTAAGGATCTTGAAGTCTCTGCTGTTGCCTCCTTGGTGGGAAGGTTAAAAGTCAGCCAGGACAGACGCCGCCACCGATGCAGAAGTCCAAAGCTAAAAATGGAGCCCCGCAGAGTACCGGGTATGTTTGTTTTCATCTAAACTGTCAAAAGAATCTGACTGTGAAAGAGTCCAGATGATCATTCTGGTGTTTTACAAAAGCCATAGCACTGGATTCTCTAAACGAATGGAGCTGCTTAACTCCTGGGTCTCCTCTTCCCCAAGATCCAGTAGGACCTGGAGTCTTCAGTACCTCCCCCGGGAAGTCCTGAGGGCTAGCTGGCTTCAGTTCCACCTCCTCGTTCTTCTTCCCTTCCTTCCCTCTCCACGCTCGTCTCCATCTCCACATCATCGTTCACTCGGCCCCTCCCCTATAAACTGCTAAGATTGTGAAGTTAGAAAGGTGAACCCAGCTTCCGTTTTAGTGGTGAGAGGATGGATCTAGTGCCTGGAGTTCCCCTGGAACAGAAACCAAAGATCTTAACATACCCTCTTTTCTCCATCAACTTAGTTTAGACGTCATTTCAGTGACATCCGGGTAGCAATCATGCTATTAATTGTGCCTTGCTAATTTAATTACATTTCTTTTAAATGAAAGCCTTATATCTTTGCTAGTATCACTTCCCATAAATAAAAGGAAACTCTAAAAATAAATCCAGCAGAAACAAAACATTGACATTAAATCCCAGTTGGTTGCTTTGCTGGCAGAAAGTCAGCCCTCCACCTCAGCCTACTCTTAATTTTGGTTCTAAAAAGGACTCACAAGCCTTTGAGAGGTGTTAACTAGATTCTAGTTCCAGATTTCCTCCTTTAATAAATAAGAAAGAGCCTAGCTACTAAGGAGGCTGAGATCTGAGAGTCGAGGTTTGAAGCCTGCCTGGGCAAGAAAATCTGTTGATTAAGCAGCAACGTGTGTGTGTGTGCGCGCGCGCGTGCACGTGCCACACGCACACACGTGCACTCACACACAGTGAGAAATATTTTTAAAGAGAACTACACAGTGAGTCTGTGTTTTAGATCTAAGATCATCCTACACTCAGAGAACAGCCAATGAAAAGAGCAGAGAATCAGACTTTAGGTTCCAAACGTTGTAACACATACTAGTTAGTTTGTGACCCTCTTTTCCTTATTTCCTCAATGTGTTCCTCATTTCCTTATCTTTAGGATGGAAACAATAACATCGTCCCTGCAGGTAGGGTTGTAAAGATGAGGAACACTACACACACACAGCCTGGCACGGTGTTTAGCCATAGTAGGTGCTCATTCGCTGGCAGTTTGACTTCTCCTTACTGGGATGCCCAGCACCCTGGCTAACTGGCAGACTGCTAAGAATCCAGCTGACTGGTAGCTCTCTCGTTCAACTTAGGTTTCTGAGAAAATTACTCCATGCAATGCATCTTACCTCAACTAGGGAAGACTGCCTGGAGGGGGCATCCCAAGGCGCCACCCTCGGAACCAGAACTTGCCAACACACCTTCAGAGCAATCAAGTCCTTGGTCACATGAGAAAAACAGCAAGTTCCCAGACAACTTGTCATTTTCCACTCCTCATAGCTGTCTCACTGTTACCAAAGGCGTCAGGAGCAGGACTCCTGCCACATGACAGGAAGAGTCAGGAATCAGACAGATGTTGGCTCAGCCAGGCTGAACACTACCTAGCTAGGAGACCTTGGACAAAGCAACTCCCCTTTCTGAGCCTCAGGTAGCTCACCTGTATGAAGGAGTTGGGAGAAATCAGATAAAATAAGAGAACATTTGCAGTGTTTTGCTTAGTCTGATGTACAGGGAGACCCCGATAAACAGCACCTGTTACTGCTATCACAGCAATCTGGGTGCTACCTGCAGCCTAAGCTGGGGGGAAGGGGGATAAGGTCAGACTCTGCTCTTAAGGAGTCCTGACCACCCTTCCACATCTCCTCCCACAAGGCCCTTTGCTGCTTCTCTCCAGCTCCACCTTCTTCCGGCCTCCCTTCTCCCTGAGAACCACTGCCTGGAGTGAAAATGAAAGTTTGGGACCAGAGCAGTTTCCTCACTCACTTTTTGCTCACTACCAAATTCCCACACCAAGGGTCATTTTTCTGTCCAGGCCCCAGGCCAGAATCTATAGTCCCTGAGAGCAGGGGGAGGTTTGGGGGAGGGGTGCCTGGGGGCTAGGATGAGAAGGCCAGGTACATGGGGGATTCCCAGCCCTCAGAATGAGGAACTACAAAAATACATTTAAGCCCAAAGTGAGTCAATGTGAGCTTCTAAAAATCCCGGAGACATGCTTGGTTGGACCCCAGCCATTCTGGTGCTTGGAAAGACCCCTGCAGGTCTCTTAACCAAAGCTTTCTGTGGTCCCAAGACTTCCCTAACTCATCTTGAATTCAAGAGACAGATGCCTAACCTTAGAGATCTCCTCCTTGGTTTGGGGAGGAGGCCAGGTGTTAAGATCACCTTCCCTTCTCAAAAAGAAAAAGTAGCTGCGCCTGCACCCATTCCTTGTTTTCAACTGCCATGGAACAGGCAGCCCCAGCTGGCAAGGAAACGATAACCAGGAGAGACTGGCCTCTGTCCACAAGGGGAGAAGGGACTGGAAAGGGACAGGAAACAAGAGAGACCAGCCCCTTCCCTTGGCCGGCCTTCCTCCCTGCCCTCTGAAACCACTTCCAGGCTCCCTGCACAGCCCCCGAGGCTGCCCCAGAACCCACGCAGCTTGCTGATGGCACCGAGGTGGAGGCTCCACGCACTCCGCGGTGCCACCGTGGCACGGGCTGTGCCGGCAGTGCCCTCCCCACGGACCCTCTGTGGACTGCCCAAGATAGAGGGGAGGGGCAGCCTGTGTCCCGGGGACTCTGCCCAGCTCCCACGCCCCCAGGCGCTCCCCAAAACCATCGGGGACGTTCTCTTCCCCGAAGTCCTGCTTCTCCTCCCTTCCCACTCCCCACTCTCAAATCTCAGCCGCTCCCGGGGTGGCCGGGACAGAAACTACTCACCACTGTCAGCAAGCAGCACCAGAGGACGCCCTGCAGAGGCGGCAGCGGCGGCATCGCGGCAGCGGGAGGGAGGGAGCGCGGCCTGGGCGGGAGCGCGGCCAGGGCGGGGCCTCTAGTAGCCCCAGCCCCGCCCTGAGGCCCCGCCCCGGAAAGGGGCGTGGCCTGCGGGGACCAATCGCGGCCGCCCCCAGGTACTCACCGCTCGGGATTTCCCCGGGTCCTTCCCGGGAATCCGATTCTCCCCGGGGATCTTCGGGACGCGCTCCGCCCGGCTGGCCCCTGGCAAAGGTCAAGTGCCGGGCTCCTGCGGGGGGCCCCGGAGACTCCCGACCTCCCAGGGGGCGGGGGGGGGGAGGGGAGTCCGGTGGGTACCGGGGAGCCACCCAAGGGGACACCCCCTCCGGGTTGCTCCCTGCCTCCGGGAATCCCTGCAGAACCGAAAGCGCCCTGGCCGGGATAGAAAGGGCCGAGGAAGTCCCCGCCGCCACCCCGGGAGACGGGAAGGCCGCCGCTGGAGCGCGGGGAGGCGTTTCAAGGAAACCTCTGTCCCAGCTGAGTTTTGTTCTCTTGCGTAGGAAGTCCCCTCGCGGGGACGCAGCTCCTGGCCTCCGCGTCCACCCTGCCATGCATCCGTGTCCTTCCCAGCTCCCATCCTGTGCCCGGGGACGGGCACTTATTGCGGGGACCAGCCCTTGGAAAATGTCAGAAGACTCGAGCCCCTCCATGGTACCTCCATTTCCTCAGGTCCCTGTCCCCTAGTACTCCCAAACCATTCTTTTGTTTGTGTGCCTGTACTGGGAGCTTAACCCTGGGCTCTGTCCCTGAGCTTTTTCACTCAAGGCCGGTGTTCTACCGCCTGAGCCACAGCTCCACTTCTGGCTTTCTGGTGATGAGTCGAAAATAAGAGGCTCTCGGGCTTTTGCTGCCCAGGCTGGTTTCAAACTGTAATCCTCAGATCTCAGCCTCCTGAGTAGCTAGGATTACAGGCGTGAGCCATCAGCACCCAGCCCAAACCATTCTCGAACCAGTGCCACACAGATCGCATGGGTTCTGGTCCTGGCTTTGCCACTGGTGCACTGAGTCCGCATGAGCCTCTAGGCCTATCCTCAAAAAACCCAAGGAGCTCAAACTAGATAACCCTTGGGATGCTGATCCTGAAGTTCTAGGCCAAGTCAGGAGGCCAGTCTGCACAGACAGGGGAAGATGGAAGAAGAGAAGGGTCCCAAGGAAAGAACCCACTCCTTGGAGCCTTT
This sequence comes from Perognathus longimembris pacificus, assembly GCF_023159225.1. Taxonomy (NCBI): domain Eukaryota; kingdom Metazoa; phylum Chordata; class Mammalia; order Rodentia; family Heteromyidae; genus Perognathus; species Perognathus longimembris. The sequence continues at coordinate 77,042,130 of NC_063166.1, read as the reverse complement.
GCTGCAAAGGCTGTGTGGGCAGCCCTTACGGATTCTACTGTGGATTCTAGCCACCATCTTCTGTCACCTCCACAACTGTCCTAACTCAGGACATCATCTTTCATCTTAATTCAGGACATCATCTCTCATGCTGCCTGAGCAGCTCTACTCACTCAGTGAGGAATTGAGTGGATTCAGTACTAGCCTCCATCACAAATTGGAATTGGAGGCATGGGGTACAAAGCTAGTGGTCTCAATCCAGACCTCAAACGTCAGTGGCCCCTTGGATAGAAAAGATGGTAGTCAGTTATAAAAAGGCCAGAAGCGCTTAACTCAGCACCTAGAGGCCTTTGTTAAAGCCACCCAGACATGCTCAAGATGAAGAGAAAATTAAACTATCTTTTCCTTTCTTAAAAAACCCCTTTGAAGAGAAAATAAAAAGCACATTTTTCATCCCCTTGGGAGAGGGCATTACTATAATCACTTCAGCTATTACTTATTCCTTATTTGCTTGATTCCAAAATTGGGCCCTTCACAAAACTGCCTGGGGAAGCAAGTACACAGAATTAAAACATTAATTATATTATATAAAACATATCATAGCAGCAATTAAAGCATCTTAAATTAATGTGTGAAAGAATAAATAGTAGCCTTCGGGTTGCCCCATGGGGCGCAGACCAGAGAAGAAAAAGGGAAGATATTTCCGTACTTGCACTTCCTGAGACACACTGGCAGCAAGGCCCTGGAAAACACAAAATACTGTTGGGCTGAGAAGTGTGAGGGAGGGAGCTGGGAAGGTGGCTAGTGGTAGAGCGCTTGCCTAGCATGCATGAAGCCTTGGGTTCGATTCCTCAGTACCATATACACAGAAAAAGCCGAAAGTGGTGCTGTGGCTCAAGTGGCAGAATGCTCGCCTTGAGCAAAAGAAGCTCAGGGACAGTGCTGAGGCCCTGAGGTTCAAGCCCCAGGACTGGCAAAAAAAAAAAAAGTGCAAGGGAGGATGACAGCTAGGAGATGAATTCCGGTGAGGGAGCCAATAGTTGAGAGTCCCATCAATCAGGGATCCCCTGAAGGATTAAGCAATACAAATAGAGCAAAGGAGTGAGGATTCTGACATCACAGAGGAAATGGCCAGGTGAAGAGCATGCCTGGAGGTCAAATGTCCACAGCATTACCAGAATCTGGCGATGTGTTCCCTCCCCTCCCCCTGGTTTGAATTGGCTGGCAACATCCTCAGTCTTAAGCTCACAGGGCTGCATAGCACCAGGCTTCCCGATCTGCATCTCTACCCAGCCACTTGGTGCTCCAGCCCTACTCCCTAGATACATACCAGGCCATTGCTTCCGACTGACGAGCCCATCTCCCTACACCTCATCCTTCAAGGCTTGGCTCAGATATGCCTCCCCTGGGAAGCCCTCTTCAGCAGGCTCTGTCCAAACCCCATGGCTGCTCACCAGAGTAAGGCCGCAGTTCCACTGCACTGTACTTCAATTATTCTGTTTATTTGTGGAACCAGTGTATTGAAGCGACTCAACTCCGTGGGGCATAATAATGAGCCTTTTTTCTCCTAATCTCTGCCTTCAGTCATGCTGTGTTGAATTTCCTTTTTCCATCCCTTAATGACATCTTGGCAGATTGCATTACTTTTGGATCACTTTGTGTTGTTAAACCTCCATCCTCCCAAACTTTATTCTCAAACTCAATTTAAATCTCATTTTCTCTTCTCCCCTATTCATCTAAGGATTGATTTGACCGAAGGTCTTATCTTCTAGGAGTAAAAAGCAGGGGAGAGGGAAGAGGGCCTGGTTGAAGACTCACTGTGGCAATGCACACCCCTCCTTGTGAACATGGGGGCGGGGAGAAGGAAATGGCAAATAACTCTGCGTTCAACCTCTCCCTCAAGAATGCTCGCTCCCCCGCCCCTCTCTGTGACCTTCTTGACCTTTCTTGTGTGGAGTTGCAAGGGTTGGCTTGTGGTTTCTATTGGTGCTGTCCCACTGTAGAGACCATCAGTTCAGGCCTGACTTCTCCTGCCTTGCCAGCCCATCCCCTGGGCACTGCCGCTGGTGGGTCAGCCTGCATGGGTGGAACATCAGAAAGGTGTTCCAGCCTGACAATGACTGTAGTGTCCACTTGACCTGCAGAGCATAGGCGTCCTCACCTTCACGACAGCCCATCTTCCCTATTCTCTTCTCCCCTGCTCAGATAGGCCTGGAACATAGCCCAATAGACCATGCGGGGACCTGCTTTTCAGACCCCCTTCTGGCAGTCACTCTCCATCTCCCCCAAGGGATTCCCTCCGGGGCCGCCCCCACATGCCTTTAATTGGGAGGAAAGGGGATTGCCTCTTGCTATTCTTCCCAATAAATCCAAGACCTCCCCACCCCAGGATGAAATCAGGTTTGGGCTCCTGGTGTAGGACCAATTCTGCCTCCTTTAGTTAACTCTGGAGGGAGAGGATCTGGTGAGATAGAATACAAAGTGCCAGGGCCTCTTGGCTTTAGCTGTGGGCCTTTCTGCCAATTCCTAAGTAACAGGCAACGCTTGCTCTACAACTTTTGGACGGGCTACTCCTCACATCTCACTTAACTTGTGAAAGGAAGGAATAGTGTTGTCCTGGGGCCTGCCCAGAGCTCAGGCACATGACAGAACTGCCCACATGTTTGCTGAAGGAATGCAGAACTATAAAGCAGCACTACTGAAGAGGAGACTCCGTCTTAGGGACTCCGACTCCATTTTTAATCATGACACATGGCCCTAGCCCATCCGGAGAAGATGACTCCCATAAAGTTAGAATAAACCATCGTAAACCTCTGACTACGTTCAGGGTTTACTGAGATAAATTCTCCCAAAGGGAATGAAGGCATTTAGTTATCTAGTTCCTCTTTTACTGACCACACCCTTCCAAGTGCCATGACTGCCCACGACCCTCACCCTTTCTTGTTTGCGGAGAGTAAATCTGTAGCTGTCAAATTGTAAGAACCCAGAAAATAGATCGTAATTTTTCTTTATCTGGCTTAACCACCCGCGCTGTGGTTTTTTGCTATAAAAGTTATCCTGTAAGGCTGAGTGGGGTGGCAGTTCAGTTCCCAAGCCTGACTGCATCCCTGGCCAGCCAAGTGTAGGAACTCTTTCAATAAAGTTGTTTTCCCTTTTTCAACTTTGTTGCTGTGGGCTCTTAGTTCCGGACGTCTATCTGAGGGCTTGCTGGCCTGCCCCCTGACCAGGTGGGGCTTTTCCCCACTACACTGTGAGCAAAAATACTTCCCTTTAGCTCAGCAGAGGTGGGCTGGGATTTGTCAAAGGGAACTAAGAAACTTAAGAAAGAACCCAACCAGGGGCTGGGAATATGGCCTCGTGCAAGGGTGCTTACCTCCTATACATGAAGCCCTAGGTTCAATTCCTCAGTACCACATACACAGAAAAAGCCAGAAGTGGGTGCTCTGGCCCAAGTTGGCAGAGTGCTAGCCTTGAGCAAAAAGAAGCCAGGGACAGTGCTCAAGCCTGAGTCCAAGCCCCAGGACTGGCAAAAAAAAAAAAAAAAAGAAAGAAAGAAAGGAAGGAAGGAAGGAAGGAAGGAAGGAAGGAAGGAAGGAAGAAAGAAAGAAAGAAAGAAAGAAAGAAAGAAAGAAAGAAAGAACCCAACCAGAAATTTGGAAAACCCAAGAGTCAACAAGACAGATTCGTGAGTTTGACAGTTTTGAATTTCTCTGTTGTAGTTTGGTTAAAACCACTTACTAAGCCAGGTGCAAGTAGATCACACCTGTAATCCTTGCTACTCAGGAAGCTGAGATCTAAGGATTGTGATTCACAGTCAACCTGGGCAAGAAAATCTATAAAACTCTTTATTTCCAATTAACCAGTTAAGGGCAAGAGGTGGAGCTTCGGTTCAAGTGGTAGAGGGCCACCATTGAGCAAAAAAACTAAGGGACAGCATGTAGGCCTTAGGTACAAGTCCCAATACTGGCACGCGCGCGCACACACACACACACACACACACACACACACACAACTATATGCTGACTTAGCTGATTCTGTCTCTCACACAGGATTCTAAGAACTTGGGTCTCCCCAAATTCTGGTTGCTAGAAAAAGAGATGGCTTGAGTTGCAAGGGAAAGGACCCAAACTCCTTACTGTGTTTGAGGCCCCTATGACTAGCCTTCTGTGGACCTCTCCCTCCACTGCCTGTGGGAACCCCTCATTTACAGAGCCATAAGGTAGACCTTAGAGAATTGGGATGCCATTCTCTGTCCCAAGGAATGCTGAAAGCGGCCCTGACAAGACCTATTGTGCTTAGCATTACAGTGACCACAGTTTCTGCCCTCCTGATAATCTGGATCTTCACTTGACCTTGGAGCTTTCAGGTGGCCTGTTCAAATTGGCCATTTACCACTCACCTTCACATCCGGTTTTCAGGAAGTCATTAATCCTAGGATTGCTCCCCACACTGTGGTGCTCTTATCTCTTAAAGATAGATGGCTACCTTGTTTTCTGCGTGTACTCTCTCCTGTTTTTGGTAATGAATAGCCCTGTGGATCTGTTGCTGGAGTGAGGCAGCAGGTCCCCTGGTACCCGAAACCAATTCCATGGTCCAGTCTCCATCATTGCTTTGCTCCTGGCCTTGCTTCCGACTGCAGCGGGACTAGGCACTCGGGACAGTTTGCAACAACTGCCCACTTCTTTGCTACCTCCAGCCATTCAACCACCCCCAGCTCACTCCTCAGAGCTTTGTCCGCATCTCCCCAACCCATCATCCATTCTCCTCCTCCCCAGTCCTCCCCAGTCAGGTGTAAGGCAAGTGATACCTCCTTGCGGAGATCTGCCCTGACCATGTCCCCGCTTTTACCACTGCCCTCCCTGAAGAAAAAGACAAAGCTCATGAACTCAGTTCATGGGATTGACAAGAAGGCTAAAGAGCCAAACTCAGACAGGACCTCAGGAGGTAGGAGAGAGAAAAGACAGCCATAGAAAAGTTCTTACAACCATTTCTGTGCTGGCTAGCCTCCAAGAGAGTTCACACACACACACACACACACACACACACACACACACACATTCATGATCGCTACCTCCTTAGTCTCCTCCCTCATTGTACCAGGGTTGGTCTGTAAAACCACAGAAGCCTGCACCAGTTATGGTAGTTCACTGTGACTTCAGGTATTAAAACCCTGAGTCTCCCTGCTCCTCTTTCTCCCAGATGCCTACAGCTGTCATAAAAATACATAGGAAGCTGATGAAGGAGCCCATGTGACAGGAACTGAAGCTGCCAGCCATCAGCCACATAGGAGACCTTGGAAGTGTTAGCATTTCCCTAGCCTCATGTCCTCAGCTCCTCCCACTAGCCCCCAGATCCACCCATACCTAATGAGCCACTCCTACTCTCTACCTACCTAATTCCCCTATACCCCCAGAGAGAGAAGCTGCCACCTGGATAAGGTGCAGGTGCCATGTAGCTCCCTCTCCCGTGGGAACTATGACCTCCTTATGAACCTTCTTCTCCTGTCTGTGATTACCTCCACATGGTCCCCTGGAATGGCCGGGACATATCCTTTCATTGGTGCTGAACCCAGGATAGGTTCCCCAGTAGATTTGCTTCCCCATTTCTGGGAGGGTCCAAGCTGCCCCCCGGGACCTAATCTGCTGTCCTAAGCCCACCCAGAGGACAACCGAGGTAACTTCTCCTGACCGAGTGCTCTACTTCCATCCACCACGACAACAGATTTGAACCTCCAACCAGAGTGAGTGATCATTTAACTGGGGGCTCTGATCCGACTTACCATAGGGCCACAGGGCCGTGGCTTCAGAGCCACACAAAGAGAACAGAAAAAAATCTTGGCGCCAAGTTCTGAGCCCCACTCCAGGCAACTGTAGCATCTGAGCTCGGTCTGGGACACAGGAGCTGAACTGGTTTCTCAAAATGTGACTTCTCCATTTCCTCGCTGGATAATCTGTGAAAATTTTTGTTTGCTGGAAAAGTTTTTTGTTTTCTAACTGATCACATGGTTCTAAAATATGGGCAAAATAATATCATTTTTCCGCTGTAATTCCAGAAAACTTACATGGCCAATTTAAAAAAATATATTCTAAGTGTGCCCCAAAGCTTGTGCACAACTGTCTGTATGTCTGTCTGTCTGTCTGTTGGTAAGACATGTAAAAACTGGCATCATGATTTCAAAATTACTTGCTTTTGACTACTATTTTAACTTACTTTAAGTCTTGTGTTAAACTGATCTTTGCAGCCTGTGGGTGGAGTCACAGTGAACAGCCTGGACACAATCCTGACTCTTATCACCAGACTCCAAGCCAAAAGAAAAAAACCTCAGGTTTTAAACCCAAGCTGATCATGTTTGGGTGCAAGCAAATGTGTCTAAGAAAAACTCCAAAAGGTTCAAATAGGCAGCATGTGGTATAAGTACAATGATGTAAAACCAGTGTGTTATTCTTTATGCTAAAAGTCAAGTGTACATCTGATCCTGACAATTCTTTGGTATAGACTAAGATTTTGCTTCTCCATTTTTCTCTCTTATGCTCTCATAAACTCTTTAAGATCAAGGGACCAGAGTCATTTTGGAACGAGTGTACAAATGTGGCTGCTAACCTCGATTTTCCTGACCCAGGATTGATATTTTGCTTTATAGGATGCAGGTAGACATGTGTGCTAGCTGTGTGGACTGTGGCAGCCTGTGGCTACAGGAAGCTGCCTCCACAGTCTGCTCCCAAACTGCCTGGTTTCACTACTAGTGATTCCTTATTCTCTCTCTCTTGCATGGAAAACTGCTCAGGGAATCTAGGAGTCACTGGTGGTGTTCCTGTGAAGATTTTGACAGGCCCAGAGTGCTCCTGCCCTGGCTCTGCCCCCTCCCCCACAAGATTAGAGTTGGGTTTATAGCAGGCCTATCATGACAGAGTTGTAACTGAGACTTACTCCAAGGTTAAAAGCATCAGAGTTGTGTTTGGTGGCCATAGGGTTGCATTGGGGTAGCATTGGTGTCTTCCCCCTCCATGTCTCAGAACTGTCATGGCTGCTGCCGAGAGCAGACTTGGTTGACCTTTGGTCAGGGCTTTATGGAGAAGTCAAAACAGCCCACTTGCCTTGCAGAATTCCTTCCAATTGCTGTCATAGTGTGGCTTTTCTACCAAAGATGGCATCTTCCTCCTTTCTCTCTTCTTCCTAAACCTAGACATATACCAGGCCCCACACCTAAAGAAGGCCCAATTATATGGAGGAAACAGCCTCAAAAGCCAAAAGTCTGATAAGTTAACCACTCCTAGCCAAGAGTGGTAATGAATGCCTGTAGTTCCAGCAATTAGGAGGCTTGAGGCAGGAGAATTGAGAGTTCAAGGCCAGTCTTTACTACATTCGTAAGTTCCACACAAGCCTTGGCTTCATGAGACCCTGTCTCAAAAGAAAACAAGGTCAAACAAAACACAGCTGATAGTGCACTGGCCTAATTAAGGACCTGAGTTCAGATCCTAGTACTACCAAAAATTAAATACAAATACATTGAACCCTGAAGAAAGACCCATGAGAAGTACATGCTTTCAGTGAATCAGTGGAGAAAACATTGGGACTCATGACAAGAGGCAGAATTTGCCATCTTTTCCTTCAGCTATTGCCCAGTGCCTAAGGATGGTTTTCTTACTTTCTGTTAAAAAAGAAAAACTCTTTGTCCTGTTCCTTATGTAGCACCCTACTGGCTCCCTGCTCTCTATCTCAAGCCCTTGTGATCTTTGGCCCTGGGGCCTTTTATAGTTTCAAGAGCATGTTTAGACCTTGATAGAGGCAGGCTATGCATGCCAGAGTAACCCCTGCAAGCAGCCTTCTTTCCACCAATGACAGAAAAGGAATTGGTGGATAAATGCCCCAATCCCCCCTCGCCCTGGGTGTCGTGGCTAGGAAGTGTGTTCTGTACCCTTTCCCCACGCAAGATGAAGCTGCAGTTGCTCCCAGTGTGACTTGCTCATTAGCCCACCCTGTGAGAACTTCTCTGTTTCACTTCCCCATGCACCCTTTATGGTTTCCTGGGGTTGCCTCCTCACAAATTACTGGTACTCAAGTCTTTGTCTCTGTTTCTCTTTCTGGGAGACTGCAGCTAAGACACTTTGATTTGCAGATGGGGAACTAGCAGTTGGAGGTGATGTGGTAGGTAAGACTGTGGCCTCTCACGTCAGAGACCAGGATCCAAAACCTTGTGCCACCAGCTGAGCCTTCAGTATACTCCTAGCCTCTGGTTGTTCCTCTGTGAAACAGATATAAGAGCATACATGGATATGAGGAATAAATTGTGTCGTTTTCTCATGATGTCTAGGAAAAAAATGATAATCACTGATACCAGAAAAACTGATTTCTAGAGAATATAGGTAGCCCACTTATGTTTACACAGGCACCTGGGACTCTACTGTCCCATTTTGGGAAGACTCTCCTGTTCTGTCTCCCATGGGCCTAGTGGTTTCTCTTGTCCTGCACTTTGAGCACTCCTAGACTTTTTTTTTTTTGCCAGTCCTGGGCCTTGGACTCAGGGCCTCAGCACTGTCCCTGGGTTCTTTTTGCTCAAGGCTAGCACTCGGCCACTTGAGCCACAGCGCCACTTGTGGCTTTTTTCTGTGTATGTGGTGCTGAGGAATCGAACCCAGGGCTTCATGTATACGAGGCATGGACTTTTGTCACTAGGCCATATCCCCAGCCCCTCCTAGACATATTGATGAATTAGATATTTTTCAGTGCTGTCCTACAGAACTTCCTGGGATAATGGAAACTCCATATTTATACCATCCAATATGGCAGCCATTGGATTATGTGTGCCTGGTGAACACTGGAATGTGGTGAGTGCAATGTGGATTTGTGTTTATCCTTACTTTTAACAAGTACAAAGAGCCACATGAAGCTATTGGACAGCTCAGGGCTAGAGATCGGGAGTTGAGAAATAGCAGACTGAATCTCTCTCACTTCTTTTCTTCTTCCCCTGTTCTCTCTCACTTCCTATCTCCTCACACAGCCTGAGCTATTCATCCCCTTCCTTCCAGTTCCCTGCCTCCTCTTCTTTTGTATGAGTCTGGGTTCCACAGAAGGAAGCAGCAGGGATGATCACACCCAGCAAGGTGAAACAAGTTCCTTTGTAATCCCTGAGCTGAAAGACAAGACGAGTACCTGCTATAAATACAGCTGAATAAAGATCTTTCTCCAGATGGCTTCCATTGTTCCCCTCTTCCCTTATAGTATTCGTGCTGAGATAATTCCAAGCTTCTCAGATCCTCCATAGTTATAAAACATACCATTACCTCATTTTCATTTCATTAGATTTACAGGTCACAAGACTACTTTGATCTAAGCCAAGTTCATCATTAATGGTTTCACAATAGCAGTTTCAGTATAAGTCCCCCCCCCAACTTCCTACTTATGAATTCTTTTATCTCCTGCTTCCTACTTTTGACTCTCTAGTCTAGACAAGGGGGGCTAATGGAGCTCCCCTAACGCTAGTGTGCAGTCTCACATCCCTGAGGATGTACCCTGCATCCTCTGCTAGCTTCACAGCAAATGCACTAAGTGTGGTCATTTCTTTCCAAGCCATCTCATCCCAATGGATAGCACAGAAACAGTTGCCTGAGTTATACATATGATCCACCATTGGCTCCCCATGAATGCATTTCCATAGTGCCTTTTATTAGCTGTAGGGTGCAGTGGAATATACGGGCTTCGGAGTCCCATAGACATGGCTTTGGATCCTGTGTCACTTAACAATAGGGAAACTGAGTCTCAGCTTCATCAGCTGTGGGGTAGAGGGAAGAGGCATTTTGCAAGGTAGTGCCTTTCTAAAAGAAGCAGGCCACTGGATTCATTAAGAACAAGGATGCTGGCTAGGTACTAGTGGCTCGGGCCTATGGTTCCTAGTTGCTCAAGAGGCTGAAATCTGAGGATCGTGGTTCAAAGCCAGCCCAGACAAGAGAGTCTATGAGACTCTTATTTCCAATTAACCAACAAAAAGCCAGAAGTGGAGTTGTAGTTCAAGTGGTAATGTGCCAGCCTTGAACAAAAAAGTTAAGGGACAGTGCCCAAGACCTGAGTTCAAGCCTTAGTAGCAGTCCTCGCACCCCTACTCCCCACCAATAAAAAGGAACAAGAATGTTGCCACAAGTGCACTTCTCTGTGGCCTTGGGTAGTACTTGGGCAATACCGCTGAACCTCAGTGTTCTCATATATAAAGTGGGCTGATATGACCTGTGCTTTCGGATACTGGAAGAATTAAGTAAGGATATAAAGTTCTCATCCACTTGCCTGACTCAAAGAAAGTACTCACCCCTTCATGTGGGCTGAGAGGACCTCTTACCCCAGCCATCGACTACTTTTTTTTTTTTTAAGCAGATTAAGTGTTTTATGTGAGGTGGATTTTTCTGGTTGTCTGGAGAATTCTATGGGCCCTTCTCAGAAACAAAAACAGACCTGTAAATGCATGAAATATGACAGTGTCACAAAGGAAACCACCTATATTGGATCTCATACTGCCATACTGCCTCTCTTCTTTTGAGAGCCAGAAGATGAAACTAAATTATCACCTACACCATGATTTGGACTGGTTCTTTTAGGTAATCTCTCTTCTCTCAGAATTCTGAAGCTCCCAATAAGGAGAATGACTGCTATGAAGCCCAAACTAGGGACATAGATCATCCCAAGACACCCTGGGTTGTGTGAGGAGAGGCCCTTGCTCCAGCCCCTTGCCACCCCACAGACAGAACTGTCTGCCTTTCAGCTGGAACTGCCTGACCAAGTCCTTTCTGATGTCCTGATTCCCAGAAATCAGAAACAACAACAAAAAAAGAAAACGGTGGATTTAGATCACTTCGACCACTAAGGTTGAATCCGAAACACACATCCTTGAGATTCAGGCTCTTCCTACCTGGCCGGTTCCCCAGTCATAAACTGCACAAGGGAGACTTACCATCTTCCGCTTTAGTTCCTGTGAAGGGCTCTGAAAGTTAGTGACACCTGGGAAATGGCTTTTTGCTATGTTATCTCTGCAATTTTAATTACCCAGTCCAGTGGTTTGCAAACCTTAGAGAGCTATTTTGGGGGAAAAAAATAGATTCTCATGCTCTCGTGCTCATATTTCTAGCACTCAGAAGGCAGAGGCAGAACGGTGGTGAGTTGAAGGCTAGTCTGGGCTACATAGCAAGATCCCATCTCAAGCAAAACAAGCAACAGCAGCAAAATACATTTTCTCCATTTCTGCCCAGGAGTCACAGAATTAGAATCTCCTAAAAATCTCCAGCAAGCACCAACTTGCTGACCTGTGTTGTTCTCTGATACTATCATTTGCTTCTCTGTGTGATTATTTGCTGAAATTCCACAACAAAGAGACAAATTAGGCGATTGATTTTTGGAGAATTTCAAAGGAAAGGGGCATTAATCAACTTGATCTGGTCATCTTAATAGCATACACACAAGATAATTTTCTTTATCCTATAATAATAGACGCTTATGATCCTAGCTACTCAGGAGGCTGAGACCTGAGGATCATGTTCAAAGCCAGTCTTGGCAGACAAATCCAAGTAATTATTATCTCCAATTAACCAGCAAAAAGCTAGAAGTGAAAGTGTGCTTCAAGTGATAAGAGCCCCAGTTATAAGTGAAAAAGTCAAGCAAGAGTGCAAGGCCCTGCATTCAAGCTCTAGTACTAGCACACACAAAAAATAAGTTTTGGGGAAAAAAAATTTCCCAAGTATATTTCATGCAATTGTTGAAACAGAATGATTGAATGATTTATCAAAAGTAACAATTAGCAAAACCATATGAATTGCTTCAAAAAGTGGGTGATATTATTGCAACAATAGAGAGCCCTAAATTTGACCCTCTTTTAGAAAAGAATGCTATATGACAAAGAGCCAATGCACACACTTGGAGATCCAGGCCTGATTCTGGGAGCTTTGTGTTGTGATATGTGCATACTACCTCCTTTTAACATACTTCTTACTGCTGAGAATATGGCCTAGTGGCAAGAGTGCTTGCCTCGTATACATGAAGCCCTGGGTTCAATTCCCCAGCACCACATATACAGAAAATGGCCAGAAGTGGCGCTGTGGCTCAAGTGGCCGAGTGCTAGCCTTGAGCAAAAAGAAGCCAGGGACAGTGCTCAGGCCCTGAGTTCAAGCCCCAGGACTGGCAAAATAAATAAATAAATAAATAAATAAAACACTTCTTACTGACCTCATGATGCATGCACTATTCTTACCCACTCTCTGCAGCTGAAGCAAAGGAGTGGTAGAGAGGTTAAAGAATAGCCAAAGTTTTCCCAGCTAGGATGTGGGGGAAAGGAGAAATGAACCTAGACTATTAGGATCAACACCTTAGGTTTGAATATACCAAGATATTATAAAATGATAAATTCTCCCCCAGAGACTTGAGTCAAGGAATTCAGAGCAATGGAGATCTGTTTGCTTGACCCACGAGCTAACCTCCCTATTAAAATGAGAAGCACAGGCAGGTCCTAGGGGGCTGTCCAGTCCAGTCGAGCTATAGTCCTCTGTCTCCACTCTCCTTGCCTCTCTCGGCCAGTCCCATGGTCCAGGACTCTCATCAGAGCCAGCACTAACAAATGTGGATTGCCTTGACTCTTATCAGTTCTTATGAGTCCTTTGAGAATTAGATGTATTCATCTTTCTGCCTAGAAAAATGCATCTATGTGCATAATGTTGGAGCTGGGGGTGGCTAGTCAAGAGTAGCTTTAGAAAAATAAATTCTGGCTGAAAATCAAAACCACAAGGAAAATTTTCAATCTAATAAGAATAGTTATTATCAAAAAAGATTAGAAAAAAACAAATACTGGTGAGGATGCAGAGAAAAGGGAACTTTAATACTCTGTTGGCAAGAGTATAAATTAGAACATCTATTACAGAAAACAGTATAGAGATTCCTCAAAAACTAGAAATAGAACTACCATTATCAGAAATAGAAATCCCATTATCAGGCATAATCCAAGGAAACTTTAATCATAGATCCATCTGACAGAAATCAGGTAGCATCTACCGCAGCTGAATTTCATTTTATGTCAAACTTTGAGCCCCCCAGTGAAATGTTAGAAGCTACACAATAGTAGAGTATCCTTAGGCTTGATGAGAACTCCTTATCCCGGAAGACACTGCTAATTGTGAAAAGCACATGTCTGAGCACAAAGCTACAAAGTTTCATTATGGGCATGTAACATACTCTCCATAGGACCACGAGCAAATTAAATGATCTCATCTTCCGCATCTGTAAAATTGGCATCCAATACATAGGGCTATTTTGAGACTCAAATGAGATTTGTAAGGGATTTAGTGTAGGGTAGGCATACAATAAATGTTACCTATTGTGTAAAGCAAACATCTAAATGGAAAAGCACGAAGTCTGAATGTGTATTTCTATGTAACACTCTCTCCCTATAGACCTAACCAGCTCCTCTATCATCAAAGACTCATCACATATTGTGTTATTATGACATGTTTAGCACTCATATTCTCTAATGGATTGTGAGCTCCCTGAGGACAAGAATTTATCTGCACAACCAAGCACATAGTAAGCACTCTTTAAATGCTTATCAAGTGGATCAATGAATGTTTTAGCTTAAATTGATGACTCAAGTGCAAGAAACCAACCATATTTTGAACTGAGCTCGATTATCTTGATAACCTCATGGATTTTCTTAAATTTTCATACTCTAGGATCTATTTTACAGAAGAATGACAATGAACATTTTGGAGCATCTATTTGTCTTTGTACTTTCACAGAGTCTATTATAAAACAGTCATTTCGATGACCATCTTACCTGTGAGGAAACTAAGGTTCTAAGTCACTCTGAGGGTTCCTATTTCTTTCCATGACAGCACTTACAGTTTGCAGTTACTCAAGTATATATATATTTTTCAGTACTAGAGTTGGAACACAGAGCCTTGCTTGCTAGGGTAGCTCTCAATCACTCAGTGACACACACTCCCAGACTTTTTATGCTTTAGCTGTTTTCAGATAGAATCTCCATTGCACCCCTGCAGGGCTTGGACAGCAACCCTCCTACTTATGTCTCCCCTGTGGCTGAGTTTAGAGGCAGGGTCATCGCACAAGACTGTTTTGGTTTGTTTGTTTTGGGGTTTGTTGGTGTGTTTTTTTTCCCCTAAATTCTATCTTTCCGCCAGACTAATTTCCAAGAGAGCAGCCAATCAGCTAGGTAAGCACATTGCCATGAAAAATGCCTATCAACTAGGTGGATAACAGTAAAGTTACAAGGCCATTAGAGATAAAAACAAACAAACAAACATTCAGTGGGTAAATGAGTGAACCTATGAGAAACGGAGCCTCCGTAGTTAAACTTCCACAGCCAGAGTTTTGACTCTGCACGCGCTGCTCAAAAACCCTAAGACTCTTATGGAGGTCTGGGGAGTTTCCAGGCCTGCCTGGTTCACACAGCCATGGCTGTGATTACTGGAGTGCATTTGGGATTGATTGAGAAAATTTCATTCCCTGCGACGAACACACTCTATAGACTGACTGGGGGGGGGGGGGGGAGGGAGGACGACAGATGGGAACACAGCGTTTTACACGCTTGGCGGGGGTCGGCAGTGACATTCTGGGGAATTCGCTTCTGACACTGGACCCGACTGTTGCACGGAGAAATAACTCGAGGAGAGCCCGTGACCGCGTCTTCAGAAGCCCGGGGCCCGGCGTCCGGGGGTGGGTAGGGCGTCCGGGGAGCGCGCGGCCAACGCAACCCATTTAAATGTAAATTGAACCACGGCTTCCCTCGCTCCCTTTGTCCCCGGCCAGTCCGGTTCCCCGACACGCACCGGTGCAGCAGCGCGGGGTTGTGTTTTCGGTTCGACGCGACGAAACCCAGATATTTTGGGGAGGGGGGGGGTTAAACGTTCCATTTCCACATTTTAGGAGGAGGCCCGCTCACTGGAAACAGAAGGCTCAGCCCAAGTCCGCCGAGGGGCGGGCGGGCGGCCAGGGACGCCGTTACTAGGCAACGGCCCGGCGTTCCCAACCGTCCCCCGCGGCCTCCCGCCGTCGCCCGCGTCGTCAAGGAGACAGACGCCTCAAGTCCGTCTTGCCGTAAACACGCGCGCTCTTGCGACACCGCCGTGCCTTCCGCTGCGTGCGCGCCCTATATCCAACACCCCCCCCCCACCGTCACTCTCCGCCCTGGCCGCCATTGCCTCGTGCCCGCGCCGGTCGGTTGGTGGAGTCTTTGTCCTACGGCGGGCTGAGGCGACAGCGACAGCTGAGGGCCTGAGGAGACGGAGCGTCCAGGATCCCGCCGCCGTGCTGGTAACGGTGAGTGCCGGGAAGCGGTGGCCGTCCGCCGAGGCGTAGGGTTGACGGGCCGGCGGTTGAGGGGAGGCTGAGGCGGGAGGGCCGGTGGACGCGCGGCCGCGGCCTCTCTTCTCCCGGGCGCGCGCGGGGCCTGCGCATGCCCGGAGCGGGGCGCGGCCGCCGCCGCCGCCCGCTCCCGTCCGGCCCAGGCCCGGAGTCGGGCCTGCGCTGGCAGTCCGCGGTGGGCGGAGGTCGGCGGACGGCGGCGCGCCGGCGGTGCGCGCGCGAACTGTCGGTGGGACCCCCGGGTCTCCTGTGTCGAGCCGGGCCGCGCCCCTCCTCGCTCCCTGCGGACGCGCGGCGGTGGCGCAGGCAGGGTTCGAACCCGCGCTTGGCGGCGGCCGGTTTCGGGGTAGCGGGGGTGGGGGGGGGCGTGGGGTCACTGCGCGGCGTCCTGGGAGAGCTGTCCCCGTCACGTCGCCGCCTCGGGGAACTTCCCTGACGGCACCCGCGAGGCTTCGTCCGGTCGTGCGACACCCCGCCTACCCCGAGGACGGGACGAGGACCTGGGTCACACCCCGCTGGCTCCCCCGGGGTCCCGACGCGGGCCCCTTGCGCTCCCCAGTAACGGCGTCTCCCCGGTGTCGGCCCCTCGCGTCGCGCCCCGACGGTGACCCGCCACGCACGGCTCGTTCCTTTAAGCGGACCCTCCCCGTGGCTTTCTTAAACGCATGTGTTGAGAGCGGGAAAACTTCCCTCGCCAGTCCCGTAACGGGAAGCCCGTGATCTCCCTCATGCTCGTAAACAAAACGATAATAAACACCTGTCTGTTAAAACCAACACTGCGTCCTGGCTCCTCTTGAAGTTCCTCCGCACCCCACACCTTGGGAAACGCTGCCCTAGCAGTTCCGGGCTGGTTGTGCCGTCCCTGTGGCTTTCATTCATTCGGTAAGCCGAATTCCCCACATCCCCTGCGGCGTAGCACATCCCAGGAAACGGTGAAACGGCATCTCCGGGGTGGGGGGGGGACATTTCATAAACCTGTTATTGCTGACTTGGAAATGGTAGCCCCCGGGGGAACTGCAGGAACTGTCCCCCCTGATGTGACGACTCCTGGGTTCTTCCTACAGCACTGTACGTACAGCAGTTCCACCGATGGTTGACGTTTCTGGCGACTTTGATGGAGTTTGGGTGGTTTTATTGGGTTTTGACGACTCTGGATTTAATGTCCTCCGTGTGAGTCAGCCTGGATGTGAGCGCTAACTTTGTGTCACCTGTGCCTACCCAGGAAAGGCCAAGCTTTGCATTGTGGAAATGGTGGAGGTCACTTGGCTATTTGTTAGGGTCCGTTCTTTCCTTCATTCTGGTTTATTTGCTGTCCTTCAGCTCATCTAGATTTTTTAAAAAGCCAATCTTAACATAAAACATAGAAACGCCAGTTTTCTTTTTCATGTGTGCTGGAGAAATATTGTAAGATTTGGCGAAGTCTTTAGAGATGCAGGCTACTCAGTGCTTGTGAACACACTTAAAAGTAGGCATTGCTAATTTGTAAATTAGTCGTGTGTTCTTAAGCTCTGTTTTTGTGTGAGAACACATTTGCTTGAAATTTGTAAAGGAAATTGAGAAAAAGCAACCCAGACCATCACTCCCTATCCCCACACACATACACCATAGTCTGTTTTTTGTTTCAAGTTGTATTCTAACGTGATGCTTATATCCCTATAACTTCAGGTGGAAACCAGAAGGATCAAGGTTCAAGACTAGCTCGGGCAAAAGTTAGTGAGACCTCCATCCCAACACCACCAACAAAAAAACTGCATAGTGGCTGGCTCCTGTCATCTCAGCTGTGAGCTCGCAAGTAGAATTTGGTCCAGGCTTGTTGGGACAAAATATTCAACATCCTACATGAAAAATAAAGTAAAAGGGGTTAGGGGTTGTGGCCTAGAAAGTGCCAGGCCCTGCGTTCAAATCCATTACTGCCTCCTCTCCCCAAGAAGTCATATTCTTAAGTTGCTACCTTGGTATAATAACAAAGTAGGACTTGTATAAGAATAAGGTATTTTGGGAGGCTGGGAATATGGCCTAGTGGCAAGAGTACTTGCCACGTATATATGAAGCCCTGGGTTCCTCAGCACCACACATATAGAAGAGGCCAGAAGTGGTGCTGTGGCTCTAGTGGCAGAGTGCTAGTCTTGAGCAAAAAGAAGCCAGGGACAGTTCCTAGGCCCTGAATCCAAGCCCTGGGACTGGCCAAAAAACAAAAACAAAACCAAGAATAAGGTATTTTTTCAAGGGCTGGGAATATGGCCTAGTGGCAAGAGTGCTTGTCTCATACACATGAAGCCCTGGGTTGGATTCCCCAGCACCACATATATAGAAAATGGCCAGAAGTGGTGCTGTGGCTCAAGTGGCAGAGTGCTACCTTTGAGCAAAAAGAAGCCAGGGACAGTGCTCAGGGCCTGAGTCCAAGGCCCAGGACTGGCAAAAAAAAAATAAATAAATAAAAGTATTTTTCCAAAGCACTTTTGTATAGTGGGGAATTTGACTTTACTCGAGTTCAGTTCTAAACTCCAACACATGGAGCTTTATCTGCCAGTGCTCAAAGCTAAAAATAAACATCTTTTAGGAAGGCTTGAGAAGCCTCAGGAGAAAAAGTTTGATATGAAATTTCATTTTAAATAACCATTGCAAGCATACCATGTCTGTGGCCTGCAGATGGCAGTGCTTTTGTAAGCTTGTTGCTATAGAAAGACTGGGAATTAGTTGTATTTTTGAGAGTAAAAACTTTTGAAGTTTTAGCAAGGATTTAGTAAAAGGATTTGTCCCATCCATCCCAGGGGACCATGCGGAGATAGTCATGGACAGGAAAAGGTTCATAAGGAGGTTTATTAGTGGGGCCATATCTCCCATGGGAGAGGGAGCAACATGGCAGCTGCATCTTATCCAGGTGGCAGCTTCTCTGGGGCTAAAGGGGAAGTAGGTAGGTCTTAATGGGGAATAGAAGTGGCCCATTATAGTTCTAGGGCAGGGAATTTAGGTGTGCATCGGGGGGCTAATGGGAGGAGCTGAGGACCTAAGGCGGGGGAAATGCTAACATTTAGTATAATAATATAAAGTAAGGAAAAATGAAAAAAAATTGTTGTTCCCCGTATATAAAGTGGGAGTAAAGATTCAAATGGTGGCTTATACTTAGGGACTTTATACTTGCCGAGTTGGGAGAATTCGCCCTAAATCTTAAGAGCTTGGTTTTGGATTGGTAAAGTGGGTTCTGTTTACTCTCCTAAAACATGGAGTATATGATTTAGGGGGATAATAGGTGATTTGGGGACTTTTAACAAGTATGCCTTCCAGATCCGGTTATCTGTCTCTTTAACCATCCTAAAGAGTTTATAGCTTTGAGTGTGTACCAACATACACACCAAGGCTTGAATTCAAGGCATCTTACTCAAACTCAACTTGTTTGTTCACAGCTGCCTCCTTCAATCTGGCCTTTTTGCTGGTTAGTTTGTGATGGAATCTTAAGGACTTTTCTGTTGAGCTACCTTCAAATTTCAGTCCTCTAGGACTCAGCCTCCTGGATAGAAAGAATTATAGGTGTGAGCCCCCAGCACCCAGCTTTTTTTTTTGGAGGGGGGGTAGTGGTCTTAGTATGGAGCTTGAACCCAGGGCCTTAGGTTTATTAGGCAGCTATTCTACCACTTGAGGCATATACCCAGAGTTTATAGCTTTTTAATATATCACAAGAGTAGGTAGATGTAGACAGCCTCTACTGTCTTTTATTTATAACTTAATATCTAAAAGTAGGTGTGGTTGGAAGGGAACTAGTTAGTCTAAAAAGCCCGTAAAAAGGGAAAACCTTCAGAGGAAATATATTTAGCTTTTAGTTCCCTTCATTTACATTGTTCTCTTGTTTTTGAGTCTCTTCATGGAGAGTAGTACCTCTATTCCTATAAATTCTTGGTTGCTGTTAGTTGTAGTGATAGAACACACAGCTAGCAGTACATACAATAAATGTCAATGCATTTGCTCTTGCCAGTCATCTTGTATCAGATAGTAAACACCCAGGAAAGTAACAACTTAGTGTTTTCTTGTCCTGTTCCCCCCACATTTAGAAGATCACATATGTAGTAGAACATATTAAAGAGAAAATTATTGATGATAAAAGGAAAATTAGGAAATGTTGAGGCACAGTGGGTGTCCTTACGCCAGAACTTCTCATAGGTGTTTATATGCTACAGATTATATGCAATGTGCATGTCCAAGGGAGTACAATCTTATTATGCCTTTTTCTCCCATGAATGACTTGAGATGATAATGCTCCCCCAAATAGACTGCGTTCTACACCCTTATTTACTCTTTGTACCTTGTGATTTATTGATGATTATCATGTGTCTGAAATAAGTACTTTTAAAGCTCAGAGTTACCTTGTGCTGAAACATTTGTCCTATGAACAACATATACATTTGTCTAGACGGTCCATTCTTTTTTTTTTTTTTTTTTTGCCAGTCCTGGGCCTTGGACTCAGGGTCTGAGCACTGTCCCTGGCTTCTTCCCGCTCAAGGCTAGCACTCTGCCACTTGAGCCACAGCGCCGCTTCTGGCCGTTTTCTGTATATGTGGTGCTGGGGAATCGAACCTAGGGCCTCGTGTATCCGAGGCAGGCACTCTTGCCACTAGGCCATATCCCCAGCCCCAAGACGGTCCATTCTTAAACTGTTGAATTGAAAAGGCAGTGCCCAGGGGCTAGGAATATGGCCTAGTGGCAAGTGTGCTTGTAGCCCTGGGTTCAATTCCTCAGCACCACATATATAGAAAATGGCCAGAAGTGGCGCTGTGGCTCAAGTGGCAGAGTGCTAGCCTTGAGCAAAGAGAAGCCATGGACAGTGTGCTCAGGCCCTGAGTCCAAGGCCCAGGACTGGCAAAAAATAAATTAATAAAATAAAAATACCAGCATATCTAGGCACTGGTGGCTCATACCTCTCATCCTAGCTTCTCAGGAGGGTGAGATCTGAGGATCAGAGCCAGCCCAGGCAGTAAAGTCCATGAGACTCCAATTAAAAGTCCATGAGATTCCACTAGAAAACCAGAAGTGAAGCTGTGGCTCTAAGTTCATAGAGCAAAAGAGCTCAGGGACAGCACCCAGGCTTTTGAGTTCAAGCCTCACAACCACCAAATACATACAAATGCACATGTACACACACACATATACCGGCATACCTGCTGCTTTTAAAATAGTGGTTTTGTTACCACCAGATATGAATATAGGATTATGGTCATTTTCATTCTTTATCCTATCACTTTTTTTAAAAAAAAGGAAAGAGCTAACAGGTCAGGTGACAGAACAGAAGACACTGTATGAAAGGAAACGTACTCATTACTTGACTCATGTAATTGTAATCCCTCTGTATATCATCTCTATAATAACAAATTATAGATTAATTATAAAATAAATTTCCCTTCTAAGAACTAAAACTTTTCCTAACCATAAGACTGAACTCTTGTATATAAGACATTATTGACAAACATACTTAAGTACTAGCTGCTTAGTTAGATTGGATAACGAATGTCTTATATCTTTAGTTTTAGTAGTCCCTACTTTGCTTCTGTATTGGTTGCATTATTGAATATTAAATCAGTGCTGTAGCAGCTAGTGAGCAAATACTGAGAATTTTGTGGGGGGTTTTTTGTTTGTGTTTTTTTGGTTTTTTTTTTTTTTTTTTTGGCCAATCCTGGGCCTTGGACTCAGGGCCTGAGCACTGTCCCTGGCTTCCTTTTTGCTCAAGGCTAGCACTCTGCCACTTGAGCCACAGGCACCACTTCTGGCCATTTTCTGTATATGTGGTGCTGGGGAATCAAACCCAGGACCTCATGTATATGAGGCAAGCTCTCTCACCACTAGGCCATATCCCCAGCCCCAATACTGAGAATTTTGAATTACAAGTAATTTGACTTTGAGTATAGCCAATTATGCAGTTGGACTTGGAGATACTAAAAAACACAATTTTATAGCATCTGTTTAGGGTGAGAGATGATACAAGAATCTTTTTTCCAAAATTTCATACCAAAAGAAAAAATATATTAGAAAAACAGGATCTTAAAACTTTTAAAACATAGAACTATAAATATATAATCGAATCTCTTGTAGCCACTGAGAAACTAACCTTAGGGCAGCACTTAGCAAACTCTGACCAGTCTCTGGGCTTGGGAATATAGCATGCATGGGTCCCTAGTTTCAGTCTCCAGCACTATAGGGAAAAAAGGAAGAAAAGGAAGGAGAGAGAGAGGAAGGGAAAGAAGCTGGGGGGGGGGTGTGTGACATACACTACTGTGGGGTAAATGTTTCCAAAGATATGGGAACTTTTTTCTTCCTGCATGTATTACATCCTGCATGTATTACTTCACACTACCTGGTCAAGTGCTCTGCCACTTGAATCATACTTCCTGTTTTTGTGATAGTCTTGCTCAGGCCAGCCTGGACTGGGGGTCAGCTTACTTGTGCTTCTTTGTGTCACTAGGATGCCCAGTTATGTATCACAGTGCCCAGCCATTGTGCCTCCTAGGTAGCTAAGACAACAGGCTAGTTCCACCCCACCCAGCCATTGGTTCTGATGGTAGCTTACCAACTCGTTACCTGGCTAGTCTTGAATCATGACCCTCCCAGTCTCCGCTTCCCAAGTAGAAGGATTACAGGCCACTGTAGCCCTCAAGAAGCAAGACTTCAAGCCCCATGTGCCAAGCAATACTGACAGCTCTGTTTTGCAAAATTTACAACTTTCATTAGCTAAAGAAATAGATAGCATGCTATCAAAAAGAGACAAACTCGATTAGTATTTTTTTCTTCATTTTTGCAAACTGGATAATTGGAAGAAGCAGTTTAACACTTGGGGTGGGGGGTGCACATTCACAGGTCATGGGGCTTAAACTCAGCCTGGGCACTATCTCTGAGCTTCTTTTGCTCAAGGCAGTGTTCTACCACTTGAGCCACAGCTCTACCTCCAGCTTTTTCTGAATGGTTCATTGGAGATAAGTCTCACTGACTTTCCTGCAAGGTCTAGCTTCAAACTGAGATCCTCAGATTTTAGCCTCGTGAGTAGATAGGATTACAGGCGTGAGCCACTGGTGTCTAGCCAGATTACTTTAAAACATAATCAGATGAAATTAAAGTGGTAGACTGCCCACTCCTGTGAAAAGAGAATAGTGACCTTATAATCATTTATTATTAGTAACTTTAGTACTCTAGAAACATTAGTTGATGATTCCATTTCCTCTGGAATTAGCAGTGTGCTTATACTTGTTATACTGTTTGTTTGGTTTTGTTTTTTTGCCAGTCCTGAGGCTTGAACTGGGCCTGAGCACTGTCCCTGGCTTCTTTTTGCTCAAGGCTAGACCTCTACCACTTGAGCCACAGTGACACTTCCAGCCTTTTCTATGTATGTGGTGCTGAGGAATCGAACCCAGGGCTTCATGTATACGAGGTGAGCACTTTACCACTAGGCCCTATTCCCAGCCCCACTTGTTATACTGCTTAAAGGGATTACATGTTTACAAATTTTAGTGATTTTTTGTGACATTTTCTTTGTAATATGGATTACTTCCTTATGAGCACTTGTTTAGGAAGATTACTAATTGGTAGACCTAACTTATAATGTATAAGCTAAAGAATAAGTAGGTAATAGAATAATAGTTCCTACGTGGATCACCTGAGAAATTTGTTAAAACTACAGATTCCTAGGCTTAATATTCAGATTCTATAAGTTTGAGATAAGGCTTAGAGTTTGATTTTTTTTTTTTTTTTTGGCCAGTCCTGGGCTTTGGACTCAGGGCCTGAGCACTGTTCCTGGCTTCTTCCTGCTCAAGGCTAGCACTCTGCCACTTGAGCCACAGCGCCGCTTCTGGCCGTTTTCTGTATATGTGGTGCTGGGGAATCAAACCTAGGGCCTCGGGTATCCGAGGCAGGCACTCTTGCCACTAGGCTATATCCCCAGCCCCTGATTTTTTTTTTAACTATCTTTGCAGATGGTGAGGATAAATCTTCACTATATATGTGTGTGACTGAACACACATACACAGGTATGCATGTATGAGTAAATGAATGAAGAGGAGTAGAATTAGTTTACACAACCATGCATAAACTAATGAACTGTACATTTAAAAATAGAGACAATGGTGGGGGTATACGTCAGTAGTAGAGTACTTAGCAAGCTTGAGGCCCTCACTTCCATCTCCATCTCTACTGAAAAAAGGGGCAGGTGATCATTTTTTTTTTTGTTACATACTCTTTTAAAAAGAATAAGGAAGAATAGTTTGCACTTTCTTTCTGACTGAATAGTAGATTGAGCTAATTGATGGATGGCTATTAGTTACTGGCTCCCCTGGTCACTAATCCATTTTACATCCTTTTATTAAAGGTAAAATATGACCTTTTATCATTTTTTCTCGCCTATTTTTTCAGTATCAAACTAATTTTCTCTTAATAAAATTACTATAATAGGAAATATTTTGAGTAGGTTAAATATTGCCTCTGACTTTTAGGAAACTATACATACGGTAAAAATTCATTAATTTGGCTTGTCCAGTATTCTTTGGTAATTCAATCCATAGCCTTCTAACAGGCCCTCTTCCACCAATATCTTCCTTTTCTATAGCAAAGGGTTTTGCAGCCTACATTTAGTCTTATTTATTTATTTAGCCAGTCCTGGGCCTTGGACTCAGGGCCTGAGCACTGTCCCTGGCTTCTTTTTACTCAAGGGTAGCACTCTGCCACTTGAGCCACAGCGCCACTTCTGGCCATTTTCTGTATATGTGGTGCTGGGGAACCGAACCCTGGGCTTCATGTATACGAAGCAAGCACTCTTTGCCACTAGGACATATTCCCAGCCCTACATTTAGTCTTAACATTCACTTCACTTGCCATCCATTTCTCTTCTTCCTATCCCCATGTTCTCAATTAAACTTATAGTTTCCTGATTTACTATGTCCTTCACACCAGCCCGTACTTTTGAATGTACTAGGATGACTTTTTCTGATAAACTATTTATAATCAAGTTTTAAATGTTACTTTTAGGCCTTCTCTGCATCATCCTCAGATCACACATATATGTTCTTCACAGTCTTTTTTGTGCCCAGCTCCTCTCCTCTGCTACATATAAACAAAATTAGCCCTCATTATCTCTGCCATAATCCTCCTTTGTATTGTAATTGTTCTGTACATGAACCTCTAGCTCATTCTCACTTTCACTCTCTCTCTTTTTTCTTCCCTTTCTTTTTCTTTTTTTTTTTTTTTTGCTGGTCTTGGAGCTTGAAACTCAGAACCTGGATGCTGTCCAGAGCTTTTTTGTGTTCAAGGCTAGAGCCCTATCCCTTGAGCCACAACACCCCACTTTCAGCTTTTTCTGAGTAGTTTATTGGAGTCTAACTGACTTTCCTGCCTGGGCTGGCTTTGAACCTCTATCCTCAAATTTCAGCCTCTTGAGTAGCTAGGATTATAGGCATGAGCTACCAGCACCCAGCTCTACCTCTCATATTAAACGTGAACTCCTTTAAGTTAGGGACGTAAGCCAATACTTGTTATCTTCATGTATCTGAGGCCTAGTACTGAAACAGAATTAGGCCCTGGGCCAGTCTGTCCTCTCAGGGCCAAACCAACATGTCCCCTGCCCTCCCACACCAGGATTTAGCTCACTCCAGTCACCTATGCAATCAGGCACCTCTGGCCAGGAGCACATCTGCACACGCACCCAGGCTCAGGTCTGGCAGATGTGCACATAAGGGACTTAAGAGGGAATTACAATTTTCCTGTCCCAATTTTTCTTGATCTCCTGTAAGAGCTCCCGTGTACTTAACAGTTGTACTTAAAATCAGTGTTCCAGGTTAAGGCAAAGCTGAAAGGCAGGAAGACTGCCTTAGTTCAGCTATGGGCTTAATAAAGCATTTGGTTGTTTCAATGATTATAAGAGGTCTTTATCCCTTTGAGAGGCATTAGCTCTTAATGGGCTAATTCATTCTACCTTTTTCCACACTTACTAAATAACCAAGTATCACCAGTTTCAACAGAGATGTAATCCTTTTAAGTTGTTCCCTTTTCCCTGCCAGACATGCAGATTCTGATTCCAGAGTTAAGGCTTCTCAAAGTGTTTACTAAAAAGTTACTTTTTGGTGTATGAAAAGAAACCAGTTAGCCATGTGGTTCAAAGCCAGCCCAGGCCAGAAAGTCCCTATGAGACTCCTATCTCCAATAAGCCACTCAAAAACTAGAAGTGGTGCTGTGCTTCAAGCCTTGAGCACAAAGGCTCAGGGACAGTGCCCTGAGTTCAAGCCCCACACTGACAGAAGAAAAAAAGGAGAGACAATTCATTAGAAGTTGAGATCCTAATTCCCACTAAACCTTTTTTCAGTGTGCCTAGTAGCAACTGAACCTTCTAGTCTGCAGGAAAGTTCAGGAAACTCCCGCAATAAAAGGCTGGGGAACCTAAGTGCCAGTGGCTCCCACCTGTAATCCTAGATCATTGTTTGACTGGGCAGCCCTCACAGCAAAGTCCATGAGGCTCTTATCTCTACTACCAATAAGCCAGAAGTGGACCTGTGGCTCAGGTGGCAGAGCACTAGCCTTGAGCAAAAGAACTCAAGGACAGTGACCATATACTGAGTTCAAGTCCCAGGACCAGCACAAAATAAATGGGTAAAAGGCTGGGTAATTGCAATGATTACAGGGGACACCCCCTATAAAATCACTGCTTGTTTATTCATTCTATTCATTGAGATGGAAGAAAACATCTGTATTTAAGAGAATTGGGTTAAGGATTCTTTTTTTTTTTTTTTGGCCAGTCTTGGGGCTTGAACTCAGGGCTGAGCCCTGTCTCTGGCTTCTTTTTGCTCAAGGCTACCACTCTTCCAACTTGAGCCACAGCGCCACTTCTGGCCTCTTCTATATATGTGGTACTGAGGAATGGAACCTAGGGCTTCATGTTTATGAGGCAAGCACTCTTGTCACTAGGCCATATTCCCAGCCCCGGGTTAAGGATTCTTAGTAAAAGGAATTTACAAGGGTATGGGGTAGAATTTGCCCAGAGCAATCATTGCATTTGTTTATTTTCTTCCTTTCCAGGCACAGAAACAAAAAAACGGGAACCATTACTAGTATTCCTGGTGATTCTCCATTAAAATGTATTGTAAAGAATTGGAACTTTAAGGAAGAATGATTAAGATAAATAATGTGTGGCCAAACAAAAGAGTAAAATGTTCCAAAATTGGGCCTTAAAAGAATCCAGTTGGGAGCCATTGTGGTGGTTCAAGCCTATAAGCCTAATTACACAGAAGGCAGAGATTTGAGAATCCTGGTTGAGAGCCAGCCCAGACAGACAAATCCTGGAGACTCTCATCTTGAAATAAGCAGCAAAAAGCCAGAAGTAGAGGCGTGGCTCAAGTGGTAGAGAACTAACCACAAGTGGGAAAAGCCTAGTAAGAATATAAGGGCCTGAGTTCAAGCCCCAGTACTGGCAAAAAAAAAAAAAAAAAAATCCTGTTGCACCTTTGATATTTTGAGCCATTAATGCACTTTTAAATTGGTTTCAGTTTCTGCAGTTTTTCTCAGAGAAATTTGAATTCTGTATTGGTAATCAACAAGTAAGGAACATTTCTGCAAGGTTTATCTCAGTATACTCCTATTTTTGTATGTCATTTTTGTGTTTGTCTATTAATAGTCTTGTGTTTATAATTGATTTAGTGAAGGCTACAATTTTTGACACTGTGGTAACAGTCCTATTAGATATTTAGACTTGCTTGGTTCAGCCATCAAGATAACCCTCTAACATAATGAGTCCTAAACAGCATTGGAAAAAAATCTGCTACTGGATTCCAATTTACCTATTTTGCACTTAAATTGGTGAGCCTAATTTTAAACTTTTTTTTTTTTTTTGGCCAGTCCTGGGCCTTGGACTCCAGGCCTGAGCACTGTCCCTGGCTTCTTCCTGCTCAAGGCTAGCACTCCGCCACTTGAGCCACAGCGCCGCTTCTAGCCGTTTTCTGTATATGTGGTGCTGGGGAATTGAACCTAGGGCCTCGTGTATCCGAGGCAGGCACTCTTGCCACTAGGCTATATCCCCAGCCCACTAATTTTAAACTTTTATATGTATTGTATGTATATTATGTATGAATATCTTTGGAATGGTTAAACTTTGGTTATAAAGTTAATGTGAATATTCAGGGTTAAAAAAGCAGGTATTCATAGTCACAAAACTGGCAACTCATACCTGTAATCCTAGCTACTCAGGAGGCTGAGATCTGAGGATTGTGGTTCACGGCCGGCTCAGACAGGAAAGTCCATGAGACTTCTCTCCAGTTAACCACCCAAAAAGCCAGAAGCAGAGCTATGGTTCAAGTGATAGAGCATAAGCTTTGAGCAAAAAATCTCAGGGACAATGCACAGGCCCTGAGTTCAAGCCCCAGGGGCCAGCAAATAAATACTCCTTTGTAACATTTACAAAAAAGAAAAAAAACTGGATTACAGGAGAGATTTTATTAAGATAATTGTTTACATTTGCTGCCAATTTATCAGGATTTTGACTATTTGGAAAACTGTCCTAACTAAATCACTTAGGACTGATTTAAAGAAATGATTTAAGTACCTATTTATATAAAAGTCTTTTAAGTGATTTTTAAATTTTATGTGTTTTATTTTCTGCTGGTTTTGGGGCTTGAACTCGGCCTGGGTGTTGTCCTTGCACCTGTTTGTGCTCAAGACTAGTGCTGTACCACTTTGAGCCACAGCTCCACTTCCAGCTTTTTCTGAGTATTTTATTGGAGATAAGAGTCTCAAGAACTTTTCTGCCCCACTGGCTTCAAACCACGATCCTTAGATCTCAGCCTCCTGAGTAGGTAGAATTATAGGCATGAGCCACCTGTGCTGACTTGAGTGATTTAATATATTTTAACACTCTACTAGAAATCTGTGGGCTCTGTGAGTTAATTTTTTAAATGTTGTGAAAAAAGTTTTACAGGGTTTAAGATGTATAAGTTTAAGTTTAATACATGCAAAATGACCAGCATGTGCTCTCTTTAGTATGAAACCCACTTGTACATTATAAAATAAGCTCATTTGTAGTTATCAACATTATTCCCTTAAACTTGTAAGAGATCTAGAAGCTTTGGTTTTTGTTAGTGCTGCAGTTATCTCACCTAAGCCAAAGATAAAGCATATGTACAAAGGATATATATATGTGTGTGTGTGTGTGTACACACATAAAGGTAATCCATATATATACATATAATGTACAATACATATATATGTGTATACATTGGCTACACAGTATATCTGTAATAAATACTTTGTACTTAAAATTCATTTATTCTGAAGGCAAAAATAAATGGGGCCTTATATATTAATGACAAAATAGGTAGAGATATAAATCGTTATTCTTCATACTAGAATAAGAGCCAGGTGCTGGTGGCTCACACCTGTAATTCTAGCTGCTGAGGAAAATGAAATCTGAGAATCATGGTTTGAAGCCAGCCTGGGCAGGAAATCCATGAGATTCTTATCTCGAATTAACCACCAAAGAGCCAGAAGTGGAGGTGTAGTTCAAGTGGCAGAGCACTTGTCTTGAGTAAAAAAGCCAGTCAAAAGTTCAAGGCCCTGACTTCAAGCTCTAGTGTACACACACACACACACACACACACACACACACACACACACACACACACAGAGAAAACAAAGATATAATTATTTCAATTAGAGAATAGACTATAGATAATCAAGAGGAAATGTATGGTATTTAAAGTGGGCTAACTTAAAGGATTGATTTAGAAACAGAGCAAGCATATCCTTTTCTTATTCTTGTTTTATTTCTCATTGCAATATCCTTGATTTTGCAGTATATCATCTGTCATCTTCATGAACACAGCTTAAGCAAGCAGCCCTATCATTTTCCCTCCCAGTTTTGGGAGTTTAATTAATGTGATACCTGTTGTCTTTATCAGTTTGGTTTTCCATGGACATTTTTATCTTCATGTAATTCCAGTTTAGTTATTCATTTCTGGTTGTTAGTTGGTTTTGAGCTAAGCCTTTTGGAGAGCTTTATTTCATTTGTAGGCAGCTACTGAAAGCTTACAGGCTTCTGGATTCTTTCAACAGTCAATAGTGGTACTATCATTTAAGCATTGTGATTCATACTGCTTTTGTTTCTGACTTCACTGTTTTTGGTTGCTGTAGCCTGTTTAGTATAAAATGTAGTTTTCAGAAAAGAGAGTTGTTTTATGATGTTAGAGTTTTAAAAAATCAGAGCCAGGCACCATATAATCTTAACTGCTATAATCTTAACTGCCTATCTTAACTGCCTAATCTTAACTGCTTAACTGCCTATAATCTTAACTGCTCAAGAGGCTGACATCTGAGGATTGCAGTTCAGAGCCTGCCCAGGCAGGAAAGAAAGTGAGACTTATCTCCAGTTAACCACCAGAAAACTGGAACTGGCACTGTGGCTCAAAGTGGTAGAGCATTAGCCGTGAGTGAAAAGGCTCAAGCCAGGCAGGCCCTGAGTTAAAACCCCATGACCCACCAAAAAAAAAAAAAAAATCAGGCGAAGCAGAGTTCTTGGTACTATGAATGAAATGTGTATTTTTATCCAAAGACCATTGGATGAACTCTGGCATGGTCGTCTAAAATAAAATTGTGAATTAGGTATTATGTCATTCTTTGACAGTTCGTCATCCCTTTTATGATTTTAACTTGCTCTATAAATTTCCTTTAAAGCACCATGTTTTCTAGTTTGTTTTCCCAGTTTCTTTCCCTTTATGTAAATGCTTACAAAAAACTTTAACCGAAAAGGGCATTTAACTTGTCAGACCAAGGTTATGCATCTCTTGATGATTGTGATTATTTTGAATTGCATTCAAATTTCTAATGTAATTACTGAACTTGGAAGTATCATCCAGGTTAAAGTGAAGAAGACACTGAGACTGACTTTGGGTCTTAGAAGCAACTGACCACAGTATAGTAGAATTGGGAAGAAACATCAGTTCCCCATTTCTCTTTGAAGAAGGCATTCCATCTCTAGTTAGAAAGACTCTCAGATTGCCACTGCCTTCTTGTTGATTATTTCTCCAATCATACTTCCCCATCTCATGTATAGGAAGTTCTTCAAATTGTCTTTCCACTTTCCTTGCTTTTACATTAACATCATTTTTGATGGTATCAATCATTGAGGTTGATTATATAGCTCTAAGAATTTTAGAAGGAAATAGTGATTAGTACAAAAGCTTCTTTACTACTAAAAGTATTTGCATTTTCAAAGGAAATTTTGTTTAAATGAACCTCCAATTGACAGGAATTCACGTTTTCTAAAAGTTCTGTTTGTACATGTCAGGATTTTGATGGTGATGTTGATTATTGCATTTTCACAACTTCTAGCCAAAAACCTCCCAACCCTAACTTGAGCAACCCTCTTGAACAAAAATTCATACCAAAAAATTGCAGATCTCATTTTTAACCAAGTCTCTGTTAAAATGGATATCAAAGGAGCCCTTAAATTCAAGTCAGACACTTGACATAGCATACTGAGTGTGCTAACCTCTAAAATAAAGTTTCAGGGGTAGAGATATGGCTCAGGTAGTACAGGGTTTGCCTAGTAGTACAAAGCCTTGAGTTAGGTGTAGAGATCTTCAGGTTTAGAATGTAGCTGAGTGGTAGTGATTGCCCACCATGTGCAGTGCCCTGGTTTCTGTCCCCAGTGCTACAAAAGAGAGGAAGGGAAGGGAGCAAAATTGCTAGTATTGAATATTCTTTAATAACCTTTCAAGTTATTGCAGAAAAAAATAACACTTTGAAAGTAAAATATCTTTATTGTTAGAACCAGTTTTGTCTCAAAGACATATACAGTCACTTTCGTCTTCTAACTCCAATATGGGACACTCATAGAATTGGAGACAATGTAATACTTTAATGGGCAGAATCAAATTATTGTATTAAATGTAAACTTACCAACTAAAGTAGTGCTATATGGAGCTGGCACACACCTGTAATTCTAGCACTTGGGAAACTGAGATAGGAATAGTCTTTTTAAGGCCAATGTGGGCTACATAGTGAAACCCATCTCAAAAACAAAACAAGGACTGGGATTGTGGCTTAGTGGTAGAATGTTTGCCTAGCATGCATGAAGTCCTAGGTTCCAGGTACCACATAAACAGAAAAGGCCAGAAGTGGTTCTGTGGCTCAAGTAGCAGAGTGCTAGACTTGAGCAAAAGAAGCTCAGAGATAGTGCCTAGGTCCTGAGTTCAAGCCCTAGAACTACCCAAAGAAAAAACAGGGGGCCCATGTATTCTGTGTTCTTACCTAAATGCCTACTAGGTCTAAGCAGTATTTAGATGAAAGCCAGGTGCTGGTTTCTCATGCCTATAATCTCAGCTACTCAGGAGACTGAGATCTAAGGATCGCAGTTCAAAGCCAGCCCGGGCAGGAAAGTCCATGAGACTTTTATTTATTTTAATTAACCACCAGAAAACTGCAAGTGGAGCTGTGGCTCAGAGTGGTAGTAGCGTACCAGCCTTGAGTGTAAAAACTCAAGAGATGATGCCCAGGCCCTGAGTTCAAACCCCCCAAATGACAAAAAAAAAAAAAAAAAGATAGACAGATAGAGATGAGCTGCTATTATTTTTGTTTAATTCACAAGATCATTTAATAATATATAGGATCAAGCTGGTGAAATACTTCTTTAAAAGAAATGATTATATATCCAATGTATTTCAGTGATACTTTGAAAGCCATTTTAATCCAAGATAATATGTTTTGCTATGAATCATAGCCATTCTATATTGGAGGGTAGGACAAAGCCAGTGACTAGACTAGACCTGTAAACCTAAACAGGTGTTCTTCACAATTGCAAGTAAAATAATTAGACCCCATAATACTTGTCTTTATGTAGCATTTAATTTGGACATTTGTGAGCTTTAGAGTTGTACATTATAAAACCACCTTACATAGTACCAAAGCTGTGGTCAGATATTATTGGCCAGTTTGGGGTGGTTTTTTTGTTGTTTTTTTGTTGTTGTTGTTGTTTTTCCCCAGTCCTGGGGCTTGAACTCAGGGCCTGAGCACTGTCCCTGGCTTCTTTTTGCTCACAGCTAGCACTCTACCACTTGACCCACAGTGCCACTTCTAGCTTTTTCTGTGTATGTGGTGCTGAGGAATTGAACCCAGGGTTTCATATATGCTAGGCAAGCACTCTGCCACTAGGCCACATTCCCAGCCCTGGCCAGTTTTAGTGCAGAAAATATTGAAGAAAGTAGCAGTTTAGGTAGAATATACTTTACTGACTATTTAGATTTAGATGAACTTCAGTTTTACCAAAGCTATCTTTTTCTTAAGCATCATAACAACTTCTGATTTAAAATGGAAATGTAAGTCATTCTCACTCAAAAGTTGGCAGTATAGCAGGGTACAGTCTATTCCAGACTACTAAGTTGTTACTGATGTGCCCTTTTACATGATAGGAAACTGCTTGGGATATTTTTAATGCATAATTACTATTTTAAAGCACTCCAATTATTTGAGTGTTGAGTATCATTTGAGTCATTAGAAATGCTATTGTTTAAGACAGAAGAGGAGCAAAACTACAGCAGGAAGCATTTTGTTTTGTCATTCATCTGAAATATGCAAGTTTTAATGCTTTCATTTATTTGTAAGCCTATACAATTAATCAGGTTGGGGGGGATGGATTGGCATATTTCCTTAAATACTGCATTGATTCTTAAAACATGGTGCTTTTTTGTTTTTGTAACATATGGTATGCTTTTGTTTCTTTTAGCAAAGCAGGCTTTAACTATAAGCTTGTAAGATTCCACTAATCTCTCTCTCATCTAGTTGTATGTTCTGTAGTTTTCTCTAATGAAAACTTCTTATGAGGAATGTTTTATTACCTAAGTCTACTTTACCAAATACCAATTCTTTCTCTTAGGTACTTATCTGTGAAGATTATAGATTTTAATAGGTCATATTCTTTGATTACAAAAAAGTTAATTTTCTTCTTTCCTTCATCTCATTTTTGAAGATTCTAGCCAACGGAATTCAGTGCAAGACATTAAAAGGAGGTCCTGCTTCATGAAATATTGAAAGTTTTAAGACAATGGATTTCAGTTATTTGTAACATAAAGGAGAATTATTTTCCCTTGCTATTTTTTTCCAAACCCTTTTTTTCTTTCTCCCCCCCCCCCCAAAAAAAAAAAATAACAAAAGCTTACATGTGGTTTTCCAGTACTTTAGAAAACAGCCTTTTCCTCTCTTTGGATGGGAGATGTTAGGTTTAGAACTTTGCAGGGTGTTAAAGCTTGACATGGTCAATTTTATACAAATGTGTGTTAGCTAGAAAACTGAGGGACATTCTTTACCAAGCCATGATATTGTAATGCCTTAACTTAATAAAAATTGTTTAAATGTGTCTCTGCTGAATGGATTTTCTTACACCATCTGGTTGTTGTTGTAGTTTTTTTTGTTGCTGTTATTGCTGTCATTTAAAATGTGCTGATGATCTTGTTTTTATTCCGTAGCATTGAACAGATGGGTTGATTATTCTTTTCAGATATTAATAAGGCAGCGGAAAGAAGAAATATGAATACGGCTCCATCAAGACCCAGCCCCACACGAAGGTAAAGTACCCTGAAGCAGTGAGTTACCTTGGGAGAGTTGGGCTCTGGGGAGTTAAGCCCAACTTCGTACATCAAGGGTCTTTTCTGCCCCCCAACAAATCAGAAACGCTCAAGCAAACAATAAGAACATGAACCTGTGTGAAGGGCCTTGCTCAAGCTTTTTTAAAACATACATCAGGAGATGCAGAGGAAGCTTTGTGTTTTCCGTGGCAAGCCCAGCAAGTTCAGCTTGCAACATGAGTTGCAGGCAATTGGAAGAGGATAAACCTCTGTCTTTGCCCTGTTCACCTGTCAATGGGAGCCTCCAAAACAGTAGGAATGCCCCAGGGTCGCTGGTGTATGCCATGCTGCATTGCAGCAGGCAGCAGAGATTCAACTCTTCATTCCAAATGGCTGCCGGTCCAGATGTTAACCCGGGTTTATTGGAAAGAGCTGCCTAAGAGATTGCTGCTGTGCCTGTGCTGCAGATCCCCTGTGCTTGCATGCTTGGGTTACTTGTTTGAGGGGAAATAAAAAGGGCAAAACGTTCTACCTCTTAAAAGTCTCCCTTTTTCTTAGTTTTCCTGGAAATAAGGGACATTCCTGGAATGTACCCTTCCTTCAGTATATACAAAAGGTAATCCCAGTGTGTTCTCTCAACATACAAATCAAATTGGCCCTTTCTTTCATGGAAGAACATTACCAATATTGCCATTTACACCAAAGAGAAGTCTATTATATCCAAACTGGTTCATAACAACATGCAAGTGGATGCAGTATGTGCAGTTGGGTGTGGACTACAGATATGTATGATGTGTCATGTCTGGTATCTCTTCAAGGCTTAAGTGAATACTCAATATGGATTTTGCCTCTGCCCAGTAAAATGCCATTTTCTACAGAAACTACATACCTAAATTATATCCCACAGAAAATTACATCTCCTACAGTGAGCTAGCTAAACACTGCAATGCAAAACAGTGAAATCTCGGTACTGATATTGTAACAGGACTTGGGGAAATACCCAACTAACTAAGCACACATAATATATAGCTGTTTGATTTTTATAAAAAAACACCTACTTTTTTCACCTACTTAGACAAAAGAATGACTTGTGCGATTCATGTATATACTCATACTTGGATATGAAGGGAGGGTGGGTATTTTCTAGTTACAAAGAAAATGTGTGTGTTCTGCAGAGTTTGTGCAGGAAATGCTGATTTCAGTTGGATTCTTTGTTCTTTCTGCTCACTCAGAAGAGTTGAACTAACTATATCTGTAGTAACACTACAGCTTTCATGTGAATGCCCTGTATCCTGGTTTATTGCAGAAGTGAGTGTATACATTGGTATATTTTCTAACACCATGAAGTATACCTGCAGCTTACGATACTATACTGGTTGATTTGTTGGTACATATCATTAGCGGAATAGTTCATAGAATGTCTGCTTCCATTAGATCACATCTAATTAAGCTGCAAATTTAGGGCAGCCCTGTCTGTATTGTTCCTCTTTGCCCCAGTAAACATGAAATTGGGGGGCTAAGAGTACGCATCTAATGGTCAGAAATACAGGGCTCCTGTTGGAAGCTGCAGTAGCCAAATGAGTTGAAAAGAAACTTGATGTGTGTCCAATTTTCAAAGAGCACTAATGTGTAAATTTTTCTTAGTGAAGCAAGAGGAGTTATGGAATTTCTAACTAACAATATAAGTGACTCCATTAGTAAAATCTTCCCACTCTGTTTTCTCTGTAGTGCATGTAATCTGTATGTAATATTATTTGTGTTTTTGAAGAAGGAAAAGTAAATTAGGTCTTTATTTGGACTGGAGGCATGGTAGAGTACCAGCCAAAAGCAAAAAAGTGTAATGAGAGCAAGAGAGGCCCTGAGTTCAAGCCCTGTACATACACATGCACAAACATACACACACACAACACATTGCTACTTAATTGTAGATACTCAACAAACATTGCTGTTTTAGAAACTCTCTTGTTACTAGGATATTAATCTAAAAAGATTAATTTTAGCCCAGCCTAAAGTACAACTCCTTTATTCATCTATAGGGGAATAGCTTTATGCTTTTTTACAAAAATGGCTCTCCACAGGTAAATAGGCATTGGAGAAGATCTTTTCAAATGAGCTTCTTACCAGATATTACAAATATACACAAGTCATTTATGTACTTCTCAAATGTTGCCTTACTCAGAACTAAGTATGAAAGGAGACCATTTAGATTTGGATAAAGCAGTGGCTTCTTTTTATATTAGCAACCAATAGAAGGGATAGCTAGGCTAATATAATTCGATCAGTAATCAGTGTTCCCTTTGGCAATATGTCTCTCTGTTCCTCAATGTGTTATTGAATATGATGAAGTTCCTTACAGACATACTTATTTACTCTAGGGAAGAGGGATAGTCACATATAGTAAAATTTGTTCTGAGCAAGGTGTCAAAACGAAAACCCCCGTAGTACTAATTGATGTTGTTTAAAAAAAGGTAATAGGGGGCTGGGGATATAGCCTAGTGGCAAGAGTGCCTGCCTCGAATACACGAGGCCCTAGGTTCGATTCCCCAGCACCACATATACAGAAAACGGCCAGAAGCGGCGCTGTGGCTCAAGTGGCAGAGTGCTAGCCTTGAGCAGGAAGAAGCCAGGGACAGTGCTCAGGCCCTGAGTCCAAGGCCCAGGACTGGCCAAAAAAAAAAAAAAAAAAAAAAAGGTAATAGGCTGGGAATATGGCCTAGTTGTAGAATGCTTGCCTCGTATACATGAAGCCCTGCGTTCGATTCCTCAGCACCACATATATGGAAAGAGCCAGAAGTGGTGCTGTGGCTCAAGCGGTAGAGTGCTAGCCTTGAGCAAAAAAAAAGTCAGGGACAGTGCTCAGGCCCTGAGTTCAAGCTCCACAACTAGCAAAACAAAACAGAAAAATGTATAAAAAGAAAAAACTGTTCGGAGTAGAAGGTCTTTGGTTTTTACCATTATAAAACACCTAGGAGCCAGGCATTGGTGGCTCATGCCTGTAATCCTAGCTCTTGAGGAGGCTGAGGTCTGAGGATCATGGTTTGAAGCCAGCCCAGGCAGGAATGTCTGACTGTCTCATCTCAGATTAACCACACACACACACGCACAAAAAAAGGCGGAATTGGAACTATAGTTTAAGTGGTAGAGTGCTAGCTTTGAGCAAAAAACAAAGAACTCAGGGACAGTGCCCAGGCCCTGGGTTTAATCCCCAGGAATCACATGCGTACACACACATATACACAGCTGGTATGCTGTTGAACAACTACAATCCCAGCTACTTGAGAAGTAAAGACAGGAAAATTGTGATATTGAGCCAGCCCCAGAAAAGCAAGAATTGGTAAAATGCTTAGCATGTGTGAAGCCCTAGGTTCAATCCCCAGTATCACAGGGGGGAAAAGTCCAGACAAATTGAATATTGTATTCAAAGTAAAGGACTGTCTCAGCATGGTAGCTCAAGCTACCAAGCTACATGGGAAGTAGAGATGGAAGATTGTTGTTCAAGACCAGCCTGAGCGTAAAAGTTCTCGAGACTATCTTAAACAAAGGCTTGGTGCATTGATACACACCTGTTATCCCAGCTAAAGGGAAACATAATGCCTGGACATAGTGTCATGTGCCTGTACAGCCCCTTTAACATGGAGAAGTGCAAGTAGGAGGATCACCTCAGGCATAAAATGTGACCCTACCTCAAAAGCTTGAGGAGGTTTGTCTCCAGTGATAGAGCCACCGGACTAGAAAAGGTGGGACCCAAATGGTCATTTCTCTGATTATACTTTGTCTTGAAATACTCAGTACCCCAATAGAACAGAAGTAAAATGCAACAAGTAGGAAAGATGGGTGACTGGTTAATGTGGAAGGGGCAAATCACTTATTTGAGGGTGTACTATCTATTTGGATGCTTCCCGTTAATGCCTTGAAGTGATTATGAATGTACCAATAACACAAATGCCTTCATTTGGCAGCCCTAATGAGTGTTGTGCGCCCAGTCATAGGGGATGCCTTGTTCATAGGAAGAAAAAAACAAAAAATCATTTGTCTGTGACAGGTATTTTCTTAAGATGTGCTTATGTCTCAGTGCTTCCTACTCTTAATAACAAAATTTTGTCTTTAAACATACTGACAAGACCTTTATATCGCCTTGGTTTACTGGACTTTAACGTAGAGTGTCAAAACGCCTAGATATATCCTTGGGAATTTTCACAAGCTTATCACCTCTTCAAGTGTCTCTGTAAACCACAGTTCTGCTGGCATTGCTCAGTGATGTGCTTCCCTAGTGACTCCAACTGCCAAAGTTTAACTGTGACCGTGTTGACCCAACCTAGCACAGAACTCTGCATGAGGGATCCCTACTGGATCACATTTTAGCCTGAATTCCTAATCATTTAACCCTTGGACTACTTGATAGACTGCTTTGTTTATACTGCGTAGTTACCTAAGTACCAGTTGTCTCACGTTGATCCTGAGTTTCAGTATTATCCTAATAATGCTGAGTCTTTATTCATCAAATCATGATTCTGGTTATGTCTTAGACATTCTCAATAGCTATCTTCAGTATAATACTGTGGCAAACTCAGTCTTATATCATAACTATATGCATACTTGGCCTCTGAGTATTAGAAATAAATGTATTTCCCAAACCTTCCCATATGACCTACAGAAGAACAAGTTGAATTTACTTGTCTGTGTCAAAGCCCTGAAGAGGATTTGAAAGATGTTAAACATTGCGTCTCTGGTGGAAGTCAATGGGGATTGGCTCACCAGAAGTAACATGGACATGTTTCCATCATGGCTTCAAGTGCTTGCTACTTGTCCATAAGGGCCTTAATTCAACAATTCCTTGCTTCTTGAGTGTGAGATAGCCCTAACAATAGATGTGCCTCACTATGTCCCAGGCTATGATTGCTCTACAACAACACTTGAAGAATCAACAATTGTCAGCAAGTACCATCTCCACCAACAGAAACATCATATTTGGACTTGCCTGCTTCCTAGGGAAAAGCATGAGCACTTAGAAGTTTTGGATCTGGGGGGCTGGGGATATGGCCTAGTGGCAAGAGTGCTTGCCTTGTATACATGAGGCCCTGGGTTCGATTCCCCAGCACCACATATACAGAAAACGGCCAGAAGTGGCGCTGTGGCTCAAGTGGCAGAGTGCTATCCTTGAGCAAGAAGAAGCCAGGGACAGTGCTCAGGCCCTGAGTCCAAGGCCCAGGACTGGCAAAAAAAAAAAAAGTTTTGGATCTGTGATGTACGCCATATGCCACCTGTGTCTCATGGCACAGTTCTGCACAAATCGTATCTCTAGCAGCATGGAGCCATCATGATGAGAATTCAGCATCACATAGCAACCAGCCATTTAGTTAATATTTGTGGACAATAACTGACAGAAGCTGGAAATGCTAAGAAAATACTTTCTCAGAGTCAAAAACTTGCCCTCCAAAGGAAAATATTCCAGTGAACAGAAAGGAAGAACGGACAACCTGTCCTCAGAAAAGAGAAAAAAATGGAGGAGACCTTTCTCCCTGACAAGTACAGCCAAGGCCAACCACCTCCCTGGATCTGAGGTTTCAGAGGCTTGATGAAGAGCAGCTCCACAGTCTTCTAAGATGACTGTCAGTTCTTGGTCTATAAGCTCTCAAATGCCTAGTACTCAACAAGCTCCTTTAGTTCCCAGCAAGAGAAGCACACCTACCAGCCATCTGAGCCACGGTTTTTCCTTCACCTGTTCTGCCTTACCTCTAAAATGTTTCCCAGTGATATACCTGTATTTTTCTCATAGTGAAGAACATTTTACTCTTTTTCCCCTGCTGAATTGATAGGAACTTGACAGCCAAATTTTACTTGTGTTTGTTCAGTTTGTGGACTGTAGTGCTGAAATTAACTGCTGTTCACTTTCCTTTTAGCTTTTAGTTACATGGTACTTGAGGATATGCTACACTGGTTTTCCTTAGTAATGCACCTCCTGTGATGATACTGTGAACTGTACTGTGCTCCAGAGACCTGTTTGTAGCCTACTTAATGAGGTCAAATTTCTCATGCAGGGCGCTCTGTCCTCTGCGCACTCAGCATCCTATACAGTGTGCCACCCTTTTCTTAGCTGTGTTCTTGTTTGGAAAAGATGGTAGGGTCAGTAACAGGAGCTGTTTTCCTCTGAGAAATTCTTTGTTTGGTTCCCAAAGTGACCCTAAAAGGATTTTTGTTTGCTTTTTTCTCCAGAACAACAGTATGGAAGACCATTTTACATCTTTTGGAGAAAGGAAAAGGAGCTTTACTCTTTCATTTTAGAGCGTAATTATCTTCCTTGACCCTATCTCCACTGTTCCTTTGGTTCTTTTTCCTTATGAATATCACTCCTTTCTAGTTTTACCCTGAAGGCAACTGAAAGAGAATTAGTGGTTGAGTTGTACATGAACTTAAGATACATTGAGGGTCTTGTTTTGACATAACTGAAAACATGGAGTCAGACTTTCTGAAAACTGGGTATGGTCATTCTACAGGGATAGACTCCTGACAGGTAAGTAAAATTACAGGCTCATACCTGTAATCCTGGCTACATAGGAGGCAGAGATCTGAGATCATGGTTCAAAGCTTACCCAGGTAGTCTATGAAACTCTTACCTCCAATTAACCACCAAAAAACCACCCTAAATGGAGCTATGGCTCAAGTGGTAGAACAGCAACCTAGAGGAAAAAGGAAAAAAAAATTAAGGGACAGCAACCAGACCTCTATTCAAGCCCCTATCCTGGCACAAGACAGAAGCATGGTGTTTGTCTTTGCAGCTCAATCGTAGAGTACTTGCTAACATGTATGAAGTTCAGTCTCCAGAAAAGAAAAAATAAAGAGAGCAGCATGGCATTTATAATTGTCCTAAGTCTGTGAAAAACGTGCACTGACATGATATTCTTAGCCATATTTCTAGCAGCCCAAGGCTTTGTGTATGGTCTGTGCTCTGTCAGGTTCATGATATTTCAGGCCTGATTGCCAAGAACACTTAAAATCTGATTTCACCTCTGATGACTACTTCCAGCTGTTCCCTAAAGCAAGTTTATCCACTGATCATTAATAATCCAAAAATACTTACCACTTGTCACTTTTTATTGGATCTTGAATATTTGCCCCTACTGTACACTACATCTTATGTTACATATGTTAGGGTATTATTGGATAGAATAGGGATAGTTGGAACAATCATTAAGAACTAATGTTTACTGTCTTATTTAAATCCCCTGGTCTGCCATATTTGCTCCAAACCAAGAGTAATAGTGTACCTTCAAATGTGACAAAAGTGTGTGCCTGTAGTGCTAGCTGCTTGAAAGACTGAGACAGATCATCTGACCTGAGTTCCAAACCAGCCTGGGCAAACATAGGACCTCCACCTCTAATGAATAAGTAAGTGTGTAGAAACAAGGACTTCCCCCATAGAAGTGAAATTGGCATTTTAATTATTTTCCTGTACCTGTGAAGGTGAAGTTTTCCACCAAGCTGATGACATTGTAAAGAATTCCCAGTATGTATAGTTGTGGTAAATGACAAAAGAACAAAATAGTGGCTAGTGGCTTATAACTTAGAAAATAATTCAGTTTATGAAATATTTAATAATGCCTTCAAGAGAATTACTGTTTGGTAGGGAAGTAGTGGAAACAGTACAGTTGAGCACTACTTAATGAAGAGAATATGTTCTGAAAAATAAGATGTTAGACAATTCTGTTTTGTGAACATAAAAGGGTATGCTTACACAATTACAATGGCTACATCACTAGGTGATACATAGAAGCTCTTGAGCAAAACATAGAACATAATTACAAGACAGTCTAATAAGTGCAGTGTTAGAAGTATGTACAGACATGAGCTTCATTTAGCACATTTATAGAGCATCTCTTATGTGTCAGAAATACTGCTACCTGGTGGATTTGTAATGCAGAAATGACCGCTTCTGTAGAGCTTGCAATGTAGTAGGATAGACTACTGAATTAGGGAGTAAATGAGTAAATTATATTTCTGTGCCAAGACCTGGGAAAACTGTAAATTCACTCCTCCTGCTCAACTGAAGAAAGTGGGAAAGATCTGACTATTCATAAAGGAAAGGCTCCTAAGATAAGAAAGTGGTGAGCTTGGGAGAGGGATGTGAAGTTGGAGAAAGTGGGAACTAAGATCATGAAGGACTTACCTAGACTTAGAGATTTTGGGTTGAATTCTAAATTCTGGGAAAGTAAAGAATGGTTTTACATTGGTTTGGGAGTAAAGTCATTGTGAGTTTACTATCATTGTTACCAGTGGAGGTAGCAGAACTGATAGCAGTTTGGGAGAGAGAAAAGAAAACAAAGAGGGAAAGTAAAGCCTGAAGAGAATGATGGCATATAGTTCTCTAGCATAATCCACTGAATATACCATTTACTGGGGTAGGAAGGACAAGAACAACCTATTGGGCCAGGCATCAGTGGCTCATGCCTGTAATCCTAGCTACTTGGTAGGCTGAGATCTGAGGATCTTGGTTCTGAGCCAACCTGGACAGAAAATTCCCTGGGAGACTCTTCTCTCCAATTAACCTTTCAAAAACCAGAAGTGGCACTGTGGCTCCAGTGGTAGAGTGCTGTCCTTTAGCACAAAGAGGCTCAGGCACAGCACCCAGGCCCTGAATCAAGCCCTACAACCAACAACAACAAAAAGATTCAGGGCAGGTTTTACAGAGGAGGTATTCTGTAAAGTAGGTCAGACATAAGACATTATACAAAGGCAAATAACAGATCAAGATGAGTAATAGAGATACCGATTCTCTGAGAATTGAGCAAGAAAAAATCAGCAGTTACTAAGAATTGGGAAGATTGCCTAGAAGACATACACTTGTCCATGGAGATTGCATGATGTTTAGACTAGGAAAAATATTCCAAGTAGAAAAACCACATGAATAAAAATAGAGACTATACGTTGTATGGACCCATAAGAATACCCTATGTAAAACAGAAGATTGAAACAGGAAGGGATAATAGAAATGAGCCAGATTTGTTATGGATTGGTCCCTGGGGTTATGAGATACGCTAAGGGTACAGGTGGAAATGAACCTTTTAGATTTGTAAGTAGGTATTCATGTGTTGAATGAGTTGGAATCCAGATTAGTTTTTGATGCAGTGGTATTTGGAGCTGTGGTACTAGCATAAAAATAAGAGCCTGGACTGGGCATATAAATCTAGAGGGGATGGAAAGAAAAAAAAATGAGCAGAATTCAAGTGACTGAATGGGAACAGGGGAGCAGGAATCAAAGTGAACTTCCTAAGCCTTGATAACCAAAAAGATTTTTAGCAGATGGGAGAAAATTAGAAATGAGGCTGATTAACTTATAATGGGAAATTTTTTATTTTAAATGCATTAGGAAAAGTTTCCAGTAGGGTGAAATGTCTCATTAGAACATTGAAGTCAGCAAGGCACACCTGTCTTTGACTTTCAACACTTTAAAAGAAACTTTGGCAAAAAGGAACTAGGTTCTATAGGGCCTTAGGTTGAGACTACTATTCAATAAGGCTGCAGGACAAGAAAAATTGTTCATGATCCTTTACTGTGTGTAACATATTGTGCTTGGCTTGGTTTCTTTTTCCTTCCTTGTCCTGCTTAGATACTTTTGAGTGATTTAAGGATGGCTCCTTGGATCACTTTATATGAGATTGTGCCTTTTGTTCTTTTTCTTCTTTTTTCTTTGAGTGTTGGCCCTTCCTGTGTGCTTCTCCTTTGCAAAATCTCTTTCAGACAAGTCTAATGGGAGAAAATAGAATTTGGGGAAGGTCACTTTCACTCTGAAGATCTATTAAAACATGATAATTTGATGTGTAAATACTGAATTACTCCTTGGACCCTGAACAATACTATGACCCCAGTCAAATCCTTTGGGATTTGTTCATGTATTCTCTCTTTGATGTCAATCTTTTGAAATTCTAGAATGTTCTAAACCTTATTTTCTGGCCAGACAAGTTACTCTGCCTAAAATTTCAGTCACATTCTCATTGCCATGTTTTAGAGGAAAAATGTTTGGAGGGTGGAGACTTTACTATAAAAGAGCTCAAAGGTTGGCTACTTTCAATTTCATTGTCTTAGCATCTTCTTGCTACTTCCCACAGAGATCCATATGGCTTTGGAGACAGTCGAGATTCAAGACGTGATCGATCTCCAATTCGTGGAAGTCCAAGGAGAGAGCCCAGGGATGGCAGGGATGCCCGGGATAGAGACGTTCGAGACTTACGGGACCACAGAGACAGCAGAGACATTCGGGATCACAGAGATAGCAGAAGTATGCGTGATGCTCGGGACATGAAGGATCTCAGAGGCTTTCGTGATCTAAGAGACTCTAGAGATTTTCGAGATCACCGGGACCCCATGTATGACAGATACAGAGACATAAGGGATTCCCGAGATCCCATGTATAGGTATGTGCCCCGCCCCCTGAGCTGCATACTTTTCTGTTCAAAGCTGTATGTGTGCGTTGCTAAACTGATTAA
Organism: Perognathus longimembris pacificus; assembly: GCF_023159225.1. NCBI lineage: Eukaryota > Metazoa > Chordata > Mammalia > Rodentia > Heteromyidae > Perognathus > Perognathus longimembris. The sequence goes on along the minus strand of NC_063166.1, from coordinate 76,997,759 downwards.
AAGCTCATTAAGGGCAATGACATGAGCCTTGTATTTCCAGTGTCTATGAAGTACTAGATACAGTGCTTAATTTTACTGGACGTGAGAATGGTTGATGAATTATGCTTAGTCAATGAATCTGGATCTCTGTGACATCATCAAATGAAAACAGAAACGGGGGGGGGGGACAACAACAAAGCAGGGAGCTAATAAATACATGGAAGACATTCAACAGCATTAGTCATCAAGAAAAGCAAGTGAAATTCCTCTTCACACCTAGGATGGTTATCTTTTTTTTTTTTTTTTTCAAAAAACAGTATTAGCAAGATATGGAGAAATTGGGACCTTCATATTGTGAAATGTAAAAATGGCAGATAGTCACTTGTGGAAAATAGCTTGCCAGTTGCTCAGTTAAAAGAATTGAAAAGAAGGACTCAGTTACACATGGATATGTGTACATACAGAATTATACATATAAGCTAAAGGATAGAAACAATCTGACCTCTCTGAAAAGTAAAGCAAAAAGGGTTGGAAGTGTCACTCAAGTGGTAGAGCCCTTGCCTACCAAACATAAAGTCCTAATTTCAAGCTGTAGTACTGTTAAAAAGGCAAATGATTGTTACACGTTTTACTACAATGTTAAAAACATAAGGAAGCCAGGTGCTGAGACTCACACCTGTAATCCTGGATACTGAGGAGGCTGAATTCTGAGGATTACTATTTCAAGCTAGCGTAGACAGACAAATCAAGACTCCTCTCCCTCTGCTTAACCAGCACGAAGCTGGAAACAGAGGTATGCTTCAGGTGTTAGAGTGCCAACCTTCCTCAAAAAAGCCCAAAGGAGAGCTGAGTTCAAGCCTCAGTATTGGCACCAACAAACAAAAAGAGAAGGGAGCATGAGATGTTCCTCCATAAATATAAGTTATTCTGCATTTATTACATGTCATAGCCGGGCTGGCAATGTGGCTTAGCATTAGAATGCTTGCCTATCATGCATGAAGTCCTGGGCTTGATTCCTCAGCACCACATAAACAGAAAAAGCCAGAAGTGGCGCTGTGGCTCAAGAAGTAGAGTGCTAACCTTGAGCAAAAAGAAGCCAGGGGGACTGGGGATATGGCCTAGTGGCAAGAGTGCTTGCCTCGTATACATGAGGCCCTGGGTTCAATTCCCCAGCACCACATATACAGAAAATGGCCAGAAGTGGCGCTGTGGCTCAAGTGGCAGAGTGCTAGCCTTGAGCAAAAAGAAGCCAGGGACAGTGCTCAGGCCCTGAGTCCAAGCCCCAGGACTGCCCCCCCCCCCCAAAAAAAAAGAAGCCAGGGGCAGAACTCTGGCCCTGATTCCAAGCCCCAGAACTGGCAAAAGAACAACTACTACATGTCATAACCACAGAAATGATAACTAATGAGTCCCAGATACAAGTCTCACTTGTCTAACTCCAGAATCTTGTGTCTCAGAGGGACCTAAGTCTTAAAGAATTCTCTTGGTTTTATAGACTAGGATAGAGTTCTGACTTGGTGAACATTTTCTGAACTTTTCAGGAGAGAGGGCTCTTATGACCGATACCTGCGGATGGATGACCATTGCAGGAGAAAGGATGACGCATACTATGACCGGTACAGAGACAGCTTTGATGGACGAGGCCCCCCTGGCCCAGAAAGTCAGTCTCGTGCAAAAGGTAAAAGAGGAGAAATACTCTGTTTCTGTCACCGGTAGGACACTTTACAGAAGAAAAGGATGTAAATAACTACTTGGTTAATGACTTGGCCAAACAAATGCATTAAAAGAAAAAACAGGGCTCTGCACTCTGGTTGCTCACACCTATAATCTTACTTGGGAGGTTGCAATTTGAAGCCAGCCGTGGACTCCCATCTCCAACAAAAAGCAGATCAAGAGAGAGGTATGACTCAAGTAGAAGAGGCCCTGAGTTAAAGCTCCAGTATGGAGTTTTATGAAGACAGTTATGTGCTGCTTTTTTGCCCAAAGCTAGCACTCTACACTTGAACCACAGCTCCACTTCTGTCCTTTTTGTTGCTTACTTGGAGATAAGATTCTCACAAACTTTCTTGCAAAGGCTGGCTTCAAATTGCAATCCTCTGAGTTCAGCCACTTGAGTAGCTAGGATTATAGGCATCAGCCACCAGCTCCCAGATCTTTAAAGATTTTTATATTATTTCATATATACCTGGCCAAGTAGAGATGTTTAAGAGCCCCATTTTTAAAAATTTTTTATTAAATTTTGTCGACAAGGTATTGTGCAAAAGGGGTACAGTTCCATTTTTTTTTTTTTTTTTTTTTGGCCAGTCCTGGGCCTTGGACTCAGGGCCTGAGAACTGTCCCTGGCTTCTTCCCGCTCAAGGCTAGCACTCTGCCACTTGAGCCACAGCGCCGCTTCTGGCCGTTTTCTGTATATGTGGTGCTGGGGAATCGAACCTAGGGCCTCGTGTATATGAGGCAGGCACTCTTGCCACTAGGCTATATCCCCAGCCCCCATTTTTAACTAGTTACAAAAATTTAATCACTTGCATTTTGGTTCAGATTAAATACAATAAAATTTTGTCTTTTGGGACGGCGGGGAATGGTCATAAGGCTTGAACTCAGGGCCTGGGTGCTGTCCTGAGCAACAGCAGCGCTGACTAACATTTAAAGAAATATGCACTGATTGATCCTCCTTCCTTTTTTTTTTTTTTTTTTGGCCAGTCCTGGGCTTGAACTCAGGGCCTGATCACTGTCCCTGGTCTCTTTTTGCTCAAGGCTAGCACTCTGCCACTTGAGCCACAGCTCCACTTCTGGCCATTTTCTATATATGTGGTGCTGGGGAATCAAACCCAGGGCTTCATGGATACAAGGCAAGCACACTAGGCCATATTCCCAGCCCTTTCTTTAATTTTTATTTATTTAGTTCCCTTGGTTTTTTTTGTCTGAGACAGGAACTTTAACTCCGTATTGGATGCTTTCACTCATTGCCTGGCACTCTGCCACCTGAGCCACACCTTTAACCTCTGTTATTTATTTCTGCCACTTCTAAGGCTTGAATTCAGGGCCTCACACTCTTGCTTAGCTTTTTTGCTTAAGGCTCTACCATTTGCGCCACACTTCCAAGTCCCAGTCCTTTTTTAGGTATAACTTCATAGCACTTTCTAGAAATCAGTTTGGTAGTATATATCAGATAAAGAATGAAAGTGACCATGCCCTTTGATCCAACAGCCTCCTTTTAATGAGTTTATAATAAAACAGTAATAATAGTCATTATGATTGGGAAGTAGATTTGAAGATTGATTCAGAGTCCTGTGACTAGTTTTAAAAAGATAGTCTTATAGTAAATAAGATAGTCTTCATTTAAATTTTCTCTGCTGATGCCTTGCAGAGCGTTTGAAACGCGAGGAACGGCGTAGAGAAGAGCTTTATCGTCAATATTTTGAGGAAATTCAGAGGCGCTTTGATGCTGAGAGACCTGTGGATTGTTCTGTGATTGTGGTCAACAAGCAGACTAAGTAAGAACCCTTTGCCTAGTTCTAGTAAGGAGAGGCGTCAACACAGAAATTCAGGTTCCTACTTGGGCTGATATTACTCTTACTATAAGGTAGAGTTCTTGGAGCTGTTGGTGACAGAAAACCCAATTCAAATTGGTTTTAGCCTCAAAGGAGAAATTTTCAAGTTTGCTTAACTGGGAAATTGAGGCCACATCCAGTGTGAGACTGTGTCATCAAGACTTGTTTTCTCCTAGTACCTCTGTCTGGCTCCCCTGGTGTTGCCCTCATTCTCATGCAAAAAGCAGAATGGCACTGACCTAGTGTGTGTCATTGTAACTCAGCAAACACACTGGAAAGAGAGCTATTCTTTCCTAGTTGTGCTACTGAACTCCCCTGGTTTACTTTCATCCGTGATCCTGTCATTTTGGCCAGGGGCAAGTCCTGTGCCTATCCCTAGAGCACAGGTAGGCTTGGCCATGTAGAACCAGGTGAGCTGTGAGTGGGAATGGGGGTAGCCATTATCCCAGAAAAGCAGTAGCTCCCCCTTGGTGGGGCACCTGAGATCCCTCATACTTTGAAAGCACGCCTCTACGTTTGTTAGCCAGGAAAGAAGCCTGCTTTCTAACAGGCCTTGGCCTTGCAGAAGTGTGAGGTGACCACGCTAACCAAGCAAGAGTTTGTAGCACTGTTCCCTTCCACCTCTTTACATTCTCTCCTTGAGGTCATAAGGGAGAAGGGGGCAGAGCAGTTTACAGGCTTTGTAGGTGCTATGTTCTCTTACCGAGATGGTCAGTAAATAAATTCATGTGTGTTCTTGTGGTTTGGAGTCATAGAGCTAATTTCAAGGCAGTGACTAGGGAAATAGGTGTTGAGACACCAAGCAGCGGTGGAGTTCACAAACTCTGGCTTGCCTTGTTCAGAGACATGTTATTTTGAATATAGGTAGCCTTTTCTGAGCACATGACAATAGCCTTCATTTTCTGAGCCCTTTGTACTACCCCATGCTAGGGACTTCTATACAAATTATTTTTAATCTTCACAGTAATTATATTCCATGGTATAATGATTGGTACTGGAGCTATAATAGTAATAAGCAGACACACACAGCGCCTTCCACTTTGTAGAACTCAATCTAATGGAGAAGATGACAAAAATAAGTAGGGAAAGAGTCTTAATGAGAAGAGAGTATGGCGATCTGATTTAGATTGGAGGAAATGTCAAGGAAATGACATAGGAGCTGAGTTGTATTGTTCCTATTTGGTTTAAGACAAGAAGTACAGCTGGTAAAAGGAAAGGGACTTGCTTAAAGCTTGACAGCATTGCAAGCAAATATTAAGGCCAAGATCCAAAGCTGTCTTTGTAGCACTGAAGCCAGTGCTTTTTGAGCTGTACTATGCAGTCTCCCAAAGATAGGGAGCCACAAGTATTAATTAGGCAACAGGTTTGTGTTAAGGGAGGACTAACCACTGGACCAGAGAATGAAGATCAAGAAGGTTATTAAATACTGTGCCACTGGAAACGCCTGTGTGAGCTTGGGCAAAGTTCTAGAAGCCTAGAATCCTTGGAGCCTCACGAGTGCATGGACAGTGGGCTAGAGTTTTTCTCCGTGGGAGTGTTTGCAGCTGGCACAGTAGCATAGAGATTGTCGGCCAGGGACTGTTCACCTGTAACCTGTTTGTTCTTACAGAGATTATGCTGAGTCTGTCGGGAGGAAGGTACGAGACCTAGGCATGGTTGTGGACTTGATCTTCCTAAACACAGAAGTGTCACTGTCACAAGCCTTGGAGGATGTTAGCAGGGGAGGGTCTCCCTTTGCTATTGTCATCACCCAGCAACACCAGATTCACCGTTCTTGTACAGTCAACATCATGTTTGGAACTCCACAAGGTATGAAGGCCCAAGTAGGTCAGAATCCTAGAAGTTGTTACTAGCACATTAGTTCTGTACCATATTCATAAGAAGTAGGTTTAGGACAAAACTTGTATATTTCACTAGGAATATGGTAGGGTCCTTCTCTGTGTGCATTCAGAGGTATTCGCATAGTCATTGACTTGTTTCACATCCTCTGTGATGCAGTGCTGGTCCTGCTGGTCACTCGTCCTTAACAGTGTACAGTAAGTATGCTGGGAAAGTAGAACAACTAGTTTTTGTATAAGGTAAGAGTTGTAGCATTTGCTGATTTCTGTGGTGTAAATATTCCCACTGTCCCGTTTAAAGCTACAACATGAAGTCACTGAAGGGAGAGTTGGAAAGCAATGCACACAGTTTGCTCACCTGTGGTATTCAACTCTGGCATGCCTCGGCGCACATCCCACCCTGAACAATGGAATCCTTGTTTTCACAGTCTACTGGCGAGGAGAACAGAGGCGCTGCGAGAATAGGGGGAGGTTCCGAGCTCCTAAGAGGCACAATTTTGAGGACAGGTCCTCCAAAGTAGCTTTTAGTGTTTTGATCCTTGAGCAGTGAGATTCAATCATCTCATACCTTACTCAGTGCTCCTCCAGGCTCCTCCAGCCCAGATATTTCCTTTCACCCCACACCCAAACTTTGGGTGTGCCCATTGTGCCTGGATGTGGCCCTAGAACGCATAGTGATCTCCAGGGAGTTGTTTGCTATGGCTGTATGAGCGCATGCATGGGTCTGGCCAGAAGCCCTTTGACCACTGGTGGGAAAGGGAGTTTTTTGAGGGCCACGGGTGGATTTTAATCTGTGACTTTTGAACTAATGAATTAAAAAACAGTAGGGCAGATCTCTCCCAAGGAGCACAGTGGAGAGCCAGGCTTTGCAGAGGGCTGTTTGCCTCCTGCTGCTGGTCTAGAGACTGCCGGGCCTGCTTCCCGCAGCTGCTCCCCACATGGTCTGTTTGAGTCTGCAGGAGCCTGTCATGTTTCTTTGGTTTTTACTACAAGTCTGTGATCTAGGAATTTCCTCCCAAAGAAACACCTCTGTACAAAGGCTTGAGTGCTCCCCACCAAAGCTTCCAGCTCCCCTCTCAGCTCCTTCCCAGCCCCCTCACACCCACCCCATACGGCCATTGTCACTGCAGTGGCTTTCCTTCCAGTCTGAGGAGGTTAGGAAGGGCTTGGTAGAGGGCAGCATCTGGGCACTCCTATCTCCTGTCATGAGAGGAAATCATTTGTGTCATTTTTCCCACAGAGCATCGCAACATGCCCCTGGCAGATGCCATGGTGCTAGTGGCCAGGAATTATGAGCGCTACAAGAATGAGTGCCGGGAGAAGGAACGGGAAGAGATTGCCAGACAGGCAGCCAAGATGGCTGATGAGGCCATCCTACAGGAAAGAGATCGAGGAGGCCCTGAGGAGGGCGTGCGTGGGGGGCACCCTCCAGCCATCCAGAGCCTCATCAATCTGCTGGCAGATAACAGGTACCTCACTGCCGAAGAGACAGACAAGATCATCAACTACCTGCGAGAGAGAAAGGAGCGGCTTATGAGGAGCAGCACCGACTCTCTGCCTGGTGAGCTACGTGGCAGGGCCGAGGTGAAGTTCTGACTCTGCATTTCTCTAATCCCCAGGCTCTGTTGGGAGGGTGCCAGCCCCAGGACTGTTTGGGTGGGGAAGGGAAGGGAGCCCATCTTTTGGGTTCTCCTAGGGGCCATCCATACTGATACAATTACTGTAATGATAATAACTGTAGATTTGGGTCCTGAATTCTCATCCCTGTATAGTTATTGTGGCAGTGGAGTGGATTAATGTTGCTGGCTCCTTGATAGCCAAGAGGAATGCCCTGATTGATGGATGCCCTTATTTAAAGACAGTTCTCCCAGGGAACCAGGCTGCTTTCTGTAAACAGTCGATGCCATAAAGCAGCCATTTTTGGAAATTGATGTTATTGTCTGTACTGTGTGATTGATGTGACTCTGATTATTGTTCTTCCCTTGGCTACTAGGCCTCCTGCCCTTGGAGGTGCTTTCAACCCGATGCTTCCCTTCTGTCTTCTAGGCCCGATTTCCCGCCAATCACTCGGGGCGACCTCGGGTGCCTCACTGAAGACACAACCAAGCTCCCAACCGCTCCAGAGCGGCCAAGTGCTCCCCTCTGCTACACCCACTCCAGCTGCACCCCCCACCTCCCAGCAAGAGCTTCAGGCCAAAATCCTCAGCCTCTTCAATAGTGGCACCGTTGTGGCCAGCAGCAGCTCTACATCCCCCTCAGTTGTTGCTGGAAACACCCAGAACCAGAATTTTTCCACAGCAGCAAACAGCCAGCCTCAGACAAGATCACAGCCCTCTGGCAGTCAGCCTCCACACATTTTGGGACAGACAGGATCTGCTCGGAACATGGGCCCCCGGCCTGGGGCTCCTTCTCAAGGGCTCTTTGGCCAGCCTTCTAGTCGCCTGCCACCTGCCAGCAACATGGCTAGCCAGAGGCCCGTGTCCTCCACAGGTATTAACTTTGACAATCCAAGTGTACAGAAGGCTCTAGACACTCTGATCCAGAGTGGCCCTGCTCTCTCCCACCTGGTTAGCCAAACTGCAGCACAGGTGGGGAGGCCCCAGGCCCCCATGGGATCTTATCAGAGGCATTACTGAGGCCCCTCGTGGGGGCTGTGCTCCAGGATTCAGCTCCACTACTTCAGTCCCTTGGCCGCCACCCACTTTGTTCTAAGTAGAGTTGTTTGGAGGATGTTCTCTGAGCTCACCAGGTCTACATCAAATGTCAAGTTGCTACCACCTGCTCCCTCTCCTGTCCAAGGTTGCATTGCTTATTACTTACAGAATCCAAATTTATACTGCAATCGGGGGTATATTGTTTTTGGTTATCTGTGGGGTTGCTTGGGCAGTACAGGTGTGTGCACTCAGTTTCTGTGAGTTTCTCCAGTCCCTGTCTGCTGGCTTTGGGAGAGGAAAGGAAGAATCAAGTCCCAGCAGGCTATGTTTGGAATGCTATGTTGGTCACCACCCTCTTTGTTCACTTGGAACCTGCCAAGGCTTTCTCTCCTCGCACACCCAACAGAGCTATGATACCCACATTGGCAAAAGAGTGGTGGTCTCGGCAAGCAAGATGGCGCTGCTCCCCAGGACTCAGACCCACTGCCTGGAGGCTGCAGAGGAGCTCGTCTGTCCATGTCAGGGTGGTGATTGCTTCAAAGTTGTTTGGAGTCTTTGTTTTATTCTTTATGTTTTTGTTTTTTCATTTCTTTGGAGAATCTCCAGAGGACTGAACAGCTCCATTCACCAGCAGTTGGATAGGAGCTGTGCGTCTGGGCCCACCCCCTCCTCCGTAGCCTTCTGTTGGCCCCCGGAGGAGCTGGGCTGAGAAGAAGGCTCTAGGCTTCTGACAATGAACATCCAACATTTCAGTGATTTGAGCTTTTGGCTCAGAACCTCAGGCTTGGGGTTCTTTTTCTTACATGTATTTTGAGCAGGGTAGGGACCATTTTGATGTCAGACTTTGGGTACTTGGACATGTTTGTGATGAAGATGGTGTCCATAACTTTTGAGCCAGAATGAGATTGTTAAAGAGGATGGCTAGTTGCTGCTCTGAATGGAGCCAAAGGAAGCTGCCTGCCCCCGGGACTGCTGTGCGCACTGGAGCCCTGTGGATCCGGCCTTGGAGGCCGTGGCGGGGCGAGGGGAGCTGTGGCCACGCCGAGTCCCTAACCAGTGGCTGGGCAAACAACGGTTTCTAAATTCAAGACCCCCCAATGCAGCAGTTCATGTTCTGACCTGTTTGTGTTATATAGTGGGTTACTCCACCCCCTTTGGAGCCCTTGTGTTATTTTAAAAGAAAGAAATGAAATGATCACTTTTTAATTAAAATGAAAATGTCAGAGCTGTGTTCATCTTTCTTGCCTCGGTGCAAGGTACTTTTCCCAGCCAGTGCCCCTTGTCCTCAGCCTGGGGTCAGCCTCCTTGAGCCTTCGTGTTGACAGCAGAGGCCTGTGGCCCACCGTGGTGCGGGTGGACATGCAGCGTCCCGTGCAGGTCCTCTTCTGAGAAGAGAAGACAATTGTGAGAGCCTTTTCTGGATGAGCTAGGCTGGAACCTTGCTTGTACTCAGTGCTCCCTCCCTGCTTAGCCACTGTATAGGCAGAACCTCAGAGAGCCCTCGAGAGCCTTTACAATAAGGTTGGGGTTAGGAAGCCGTGTTGACAGCAAGGCTGGGCTTCCCAGAGCCTCCCGGGGGATGATGACACATTATGACTTGGCAGCTAGGAAGTGCCTCTGGCCTAGGAGCTGCTCCAAGTCAGGGCTTGGGCCCCGTCGGGGGGGGGGGGGGGGGGAGGCACACACCTGGCAGCAGGGCTTGGAGCTTCTCCTGGAGCCCCTGTGGAGTATCCAAATACACCTCAGGCCATGAAGGGTATAATAAAATTATTTTTATTGCATTTTGTGCAGACGGGAGTCTAAAAAATTAATACAGTAAAAGCCTCAAAGCATTAAATGGGAGCATTCAACAATAAAGGAAAGAAGTGAGCCTCTCCTTTTCATATTGGCACAAAGAACACAAGATCAATACTGAGGCAGGATGCGGAATACTGAAACACTGAAAATTAAAGGCAGGCCTAATAATAGTAATAATTGTAATAAATACTCTTGATTTGGCTTGCAATCTCCTATTTACAAGGGTTTTCAACTTCGTTGCATTGCCCTGCACATAGATCATCTAAAACAAAAGCAACACTATCACTACAAGGCTATTGAAATATTGCACTCAGAATAAAAGTCACTTGGATGGACATGAAACATCTAGCTACAGTGATTATTAGAAAGATAATTTGATGAGTGACGTGATAACATTCATAACAAATATTGCACATGTAGCACAGAGAACTTGGGTGTTTGTGGGATGTTGGTTTCATCAACAGAAACTGCTCTTGCCAGCCAGACAGTCTGGGCCCAGATAGTGCAACTTTGGTACCCTAATTGGTGTTGATAGAGCTCCCTCCCTTTTGCCCAGCCCACCGCTTCAGCCTAGAAGGCAGGCCTCCTGGTTCTCCAAGGGAGGTCTTAAAGGATGCAGGAGGCTGACAGTCACTTCCGACGTTGCATCAGTCTAGACTGGTCAGGTCTTGGGCCAGCGCTGAGCCGCAGACCTTCACGCCTGCCTGGCCACACCTGACCAGTCTAGGTGGCGGTGCAGCGCCCTGCCTTGGGCTCAAAGGAAAGAAGGTGGTGAGGTCAGGAGCAGACTGTGGCCCCAGCTCTGGAAAGTGGGCAGGATGTCTAACTAGGTGCGTGGGTCAGGGCCCTGGGGCTGGAGGTACTGTACCCAGTCCCAGAAGGCGCTGGAACGAGCATGCAGCGCCTGTCCCCCTCGGTAACCGTGCCCTGGGGGAAGGGGACAGGCCAAAAGCCGCCTCTAGGCTGGGCAGAAGACGCCTCCACAGGCCCGCGGGCGGCGCGGAAGCATCAAGCACTCGAGTTGGCCGGAGCCAAAGGCCTTGGGTCCTAGGTCAGATGAGGGTGGAGCCGCGCTGAGAACCGAGCGCCGGGACTGCAGTCTCCCCCGGCCCGGTGCCTGGGAGCCGGCGCCGGCGGTCCAGGCTCGGCCCCACCACACCAGACGAGCTGCAGCCGGGGGCCTAGGCCGGGGCTTGCGGGGGGAGTCGAGGGGCGGTGCGGGGGGGCCTCCGGACGGGGGAGGCCCTGACACCAGACTTGCCCCCTCTCCCCCTGCGGTCCAGGGGGCGCCCTGGGCAGAGGGCGCCCTCCAGCTCCGCAATCTCAGTCTTTGGCGAGGAGCCGCGGGGTAGGGGGAGCCGGCGACCGGCCACCCGTGGAGCGACGCCGGCTCCCCCGCGAAGGCACCAGGGCGGGGCTTCCTCGGGGCCGCGGGCGGCTCTCGGTCCCCCGCCCCTCCCCGGGCCCCAGCCGGGCTCCCTCATCTCCCCTCGTCCCCCCACCCCCCTTGCCTCCGCCAGGAGCTGGGGGGAGAGGGAGGGAAGCCGAGGGCGCGCCGGGGACGAGGAGGAGCGCCTGCGAGCGGGCCGGGGGACGGCCGGCTCGGGACCCCCGCTTCCCGGGGCCTCCGCCGCCCGGGCGAGAAGGGTGGAGTCCGTTGCGCCTCTGGTTACATAAACATGGGGGGCGTTAAAAACACACGCGATGTCTCCTGTACACTATGTACAGGCCCCGTCGGGCTGCGCCCGCACCCGAGCGCCGAGGGGCGCAGCCGGCGGAGGGTGGGGGGCGCCGGGAGCGGGGCCGCGGGCCGGGGGCCAGGGCCGCGTGGACGGCGCGGGGTCCGGCGGGGCCCCAGCTCCTCTCCGCGCCTCCCCCGCCCCGACCTTTATTGCAACGTCTCCTGCTGCGGGCCGAGGCCGGGCTTAGAAAAAAAGGGCGGCGCGCAGCCTGGGCCCCGCAGACCCGCGGGCCGCGCTGGGGGCTCGATCCGCGTCAGCCCCGACGGGCGCGGCCGGCCTCCGGGCTCCCGGCAGCGGCGGGGAAAGGGACGAGGGCACGGGCACGGGGGTCTGTATGTAAACGGTGACAGCGGCGGGGGGCGCGGCGAGGGCTCCGGGGCCGCGGGCGGGCGCGCTCGCCCGGGGGGGAGGGGGCAGGTCCTGGCCCTCAGGAGTAGATGGTGATGACCTCGCGGCCGCCGCCGCGGACCAGCATCACCCGGTCCAGGTGCTCGGTGAGGACCTCGAGGAACTCCATGTCTGCGCGCCGGTCAAGGACCCACAACCGACGACCCGCCCGGTCCTCCCGCGGGAGGGGTGGCGCGCGCCCCGGGCCCTGTCCGCGGTGCTGATCCTGGCGCAGGCCCTCCCTCGCCCACCCCTCCCGGCTCCCCCGACGGACGCCTCCCCCCCTTCCCCATCTCGGAGCCAGGATACAGTTTTCGTCGCCATTGCGGTTGCGGGGAGGCCCGGGCATGTTGAGCAGCACGAGCTTGGCGTCCCGGGATTTCTCCACGATGACCTCGTTCAGCCGCACGGCCGTGTGCATGCGCCGCACGTTCGACTGGTTCCTGAGGGAGGGCGGGGGGGGGGGGGGGCAAGGCCGCAGGGCGGCGCGTGAGCCCTGGGAACGAGGGCCGGGACCTCCAACCCCCCTCACAGCCCGCGCCGCGCGGCTGGGGCCCGGCCGGAGCCCTGGACGGCCCCGGACCGCCGACCCCCATCCTTCCCAAGCCTATCCGGAGACCCCAGAAGTCAGACCCTTGGAGGTTCATGGGAGCAGAGACCAGGAAGAGAGAAAATTAAAAGAAAATTCTGAGACACTTACAAGTTCTCCCATTCCCTTCAGGAAACACAAGAGAAGCAGAGAGAAAGGGGGGGAGGGGGGAAGGCGGATCAGAAAAAGAGGCTGGGTCATGAGCCATCTCCCTGCACCCTAGGCGACCCCCACCCTGCCTCCCGCAACCCAGCGCCTTCACCTCTCCACCTGCCCGCCCCCAGCACGAGTCCCCCACCCTCAGCCCTCGGGCCCAGCCCCCAAGTCTCCAGAGCTCGGCTCCGGTTCTCTAAGGACCCATTCTGGTCGCTGGTTCTGCCAAGGTGAGCCTCACCCTCCAGGCTTGCCCCCACCCAGCCCTTCACCCCCAGGCCGGCCCGTACGGCTTCATGCTGAAGAAGTCCTTGATGCCCTCGGAGGAGACAGGACTGGGACCTTTATTCTTCTCTGCTACCGACTTGTCCTTGGTCCAGGTGAGATGCACTTTCTCCGGATCCGTCTCCCCCTCCCCCTCGGGCTCCTCCCCTGGGGAGGGTGAACTGCTCGGGCAGCTGGGAGCACTCTGGTCGTGGATCAGTTGCACCTGAGGGATGAATGAAGGGCCGGCAGGAGACGCCTATGGTGGGCCCAAAGTTCAGCTCCCAGCACCTGAGGCCAAACCACCCCAGCCGCACACCTCTTCCTCCGGCTTCTCCTGGCTGTCTCCAGCCGTCTCTTCTGGAACGTTGAGGCGGAGCCGAGTGTTGGCTGGATTCTTCCTCCGGATCGAGCCGCGAGACTCATCTGTGATGCTCTGGATCTAAGGAGTGACAGCAGTTGGTGCCAAGTCTGCCGGGAGTCCACACCCATGCCCCCTGTCGAGAGCTACCGCCAGGTCAGCCAGGATGTACACATTCCAGAAATGGAAGGTGGTTAAAGACGGTACCAAATAGCTACCGCACCTCGGACCCCAGCACTCCTCTCCAAATGCCCGGACCTCCATGCAGGCAACAAGCAGGGGGTTGGCACCTGGCCCGGCAAGGCTCATACAGCCCTGTGGTCATGGTGCTATACCAGAACTATGACCAGTTCTGGCTGGTCAGATTTCTTTCTTGTCGTTTTGGTTTGGTTTGGTTTTTTGCCAGTCCTGGGGCTTGAACTCAGGGCCTGAGCACTGTCCCTGGCTTCTTTTTGCTCAAGGCTAGCATTCTGCCACTTGAGCCATAGTGCCACTTCTGGCCATTTTCTATATATGTGGTGCTGGGGAATTGAACCCAGGGCTTCATGTATACGAGGCGAGCTCTCTACCACTAGGCCATATTCCCAGCTCCTCTTGTCACTTTTTTTGGTCCTTTTTTTTTTTCTTATTTGGCAGTACTATGGATTCGAACTCAATCTTATGCCTGAGCCATACCCTTTGGGCCCTTTCTCACTTTTGTTCTTCTTGGATACATCTTGCTCATGGTTTGCCCCCGAACCCCAGTCCTCTGACCCTCCTCCCGCGTAGCTGGGATGACAGTGTGAACTCATCTCCCTGGGATCGCATGCCACTCGCTCCTTACCATTTCGACTAAGCCTGAGATTAACACCCCATCTGCAGGGAGACCACCCTTCCCTGGCTCAAAGGGGCCCCTGACACTTAGCTCCCCGAGAGCCCATCAGCCACATTCTGAGAAATAGATATCCACGCTTGGGATAAAACCCACACCCATAGCATCTACCCCCTCACTCCCCAAGCACCCCACTCCTGGCGCTCCTCTGTCCCCAAGCCTGGAGCGCCATCATGCATTTCCCCCAAGGGCTCCACTCCCTGGGGTAGATCATTCATTCATCCACACCCCAGGGGACCAGTGCCTGACACCAGAAAGAGCTCACTCCACAGGAAGCGCATCGCCATTAGCCCTGAAAGCCCCTCCGTCACCCCCCAGGAGGCCTGCCCCTAACTCCTACCCCTCAGCTATGACTTTATCCATCTGTTACTCGCCCTCTGAGACCATCCCATGAGCCCTTGTCTCCCACACTGGCAGCCCACACCCGTGGGGACTCATCACCCACACATATTTAGCATCCACGGTTCTCTCTTGGGCCCCAGAGGTCACAGAGGGTAGAATCTGTGGCGTGTGCCAAGGTCTCTCTGGCATGGGTAGGGGGCTTGGCAGGGGCCATGGTTGTGTGCACTAACACGGCCGGATGCCCCGTTCCACGGGAGGTGGGGGTTAAGGTCTATGTAAGGAGGCGCTAACAGTGCTGATGGGCAGGGTGCCGGGCTTGAGCTGCCCGGTGCCTGTGCAGACCCCAAGCTGACAGTAGCCATGCCAGGGCGGCCTCACCTCCCGCTCCCGCTCGTTCTTGGTCAAGTGCATCTGCTTGAGGATCTGGGAACGCTGCTCCATCACCAGGGTCTTCTCATAGGTGTATGCTGAAATGTCGCTCTCGTGCTGTGGGGAGGTGGGGTGGGGTGAAAGGAGGGAGGGAAGAGGCGAGGGAGGACAGCATGAGCTCAGGTGGGTGGCGGGACCTCCCTCATGCCTGCCTGTGCCCTGACATCTCCAAGGTTGGCGGGGTAGAAAGCAAGGATGAAATAGCGAGGGCATCGGCCTGGGGACGCAGCCACTTCATTCCCTGATCACCCCAACGAGGATCAGGGGCGTGAATGATGAAGAACTGAATGAGTGCATTCATTACCCCAGTGACTAAAGAGGAAAGGCTTTTCAAAAAGAACAAAAGGATGAATGAACATGTACCCGGGTGAATGAAGCAGTGGGTGAATGAATACATCCATGAACATACAGGCAGGTTACTGAACACACAGAGGGCCAGGCGGATAGAGAGTTAACGGAAGGAGATCAATGGATTGCAAATCCCAGAGCCAGCCCGTCTGGGTTTAAATCCTGGCTTACTTACCACTTACTGTGTGCTGAAGGGCCAGTTACTTAACCTCTCTGTACCTTAACATTGTAATCTATAAACAGAAATCCTGGTAATTATATCTGTCCCATTGTTGGTTGTGTAAATCAGTATTTATCAGGAACATGGGACAGTACCTGGTGTCTTTTTAGACATGGCTATTGTGTTTTCTTTTTCATGCACAGTTTCAAACTGCTATTCTTGTTGTTGAAGTTGTTGTTTTGTGCCAGGAACTGGGGCTTGAACCCAGGGCCTGGTTTCTGTCATTTGCCTTTTTTGCTCAGGGCTGGTGTTCTACCACTTGAGCTACACTTCCACGCCCAGCTTTTCACTGGTTAACTGGAGATGAGAGTCTCATGGACTTTTCTGCCTATGCTGGCTTTGAATTGCAGTCCTCAGATCTCAGCCTCCTGAGTAGCTGAGATTATAGGCATGAGCTATTGGTGCCAAGCGTCATACAAGTATTCTTATGAAAAAGAACAGGTTGAGTGGATGAAGATGTGAGAGGTGGTTGGGGTCAGGGAGCTGGGTGTTGGGCCCCAACATGGGGCTGGGGCCAGGAGGAAAAACTTCAAGGGAACAGTTGTTGGGGAGGGGGTGCTCACCATCTCCACCACCTCCACCTCGGCAGTAATACGTAAGTGGTACAGAAATGTGGTCAAGTCCTTCTTCATCTGGATGCTGTTGTCGTCCATCTGCGCCACGGTGAAGATTCGCATCTTGCACTTCCGCCACACCTACAAGGGTTGAAGGAGACCCAGGAAGGCTGAGCCCAAGGCAATGATGAGACCCTTGGCGGGTGAAATCAGTGCCTCCCACCTGTCATCCTAGCTACTAGAGGGCTGAGATGTGAGGATCGTGGTTCAAAGGCAGCCCAGGCGGGAAAGCCTGTTAGATTCTTATCTCCAATTAACTACCAAAAAAAGCCAAAGTGGGGGGCTGGGAATATGGCCTAGTGGTAAAGTGCTCGCCTCGTATACATGAAGCCCTAGGTTTGATTCCTCAGCACCACATACATAGAAAAAAGCCGGAAGTGGCGCTGTGGCTCAAGAGGTAGAGTGCTAGCCTTGAGCAAAAAGAAGCCAAGGACAGTGCTCAGGCCCTGGGTCCAAGGCCCAGGACTGGCCAAACAAAAACAAAAACAAATAAACAAAAAAAAAGCCAAAGTGGAGTTGGGGCTCAAGTGGTAGAGCACCAGCCTTGAAAGAAAAAGCTGAACAGTACCCAGGGGCCCTGAGTTCAAGCCCCAGTACCACTGAAAACAAGAAACACCTCAGGCAAAGGAGCCTGTCCCCTTCCACAGGCCCCTCCCACATACTCACCGACCTGAACCCCCCCACAAGGACTCCCTTGCCCAGGCCTGAGGGTCCCCCTATTAAAGTGGCGCGTCTATTTGCTCGGGGTGACCATTGCTCTGTACTTGCGATGCACCTCTCAGGTTAACGCAGCAGCTCCTGACCTCCGGGATGAAGGAGGCGCTCAGAGCTCAGAGCTCTGGCCCCAGCCCTGACCCCGCTCCCAGGCCCGCGCAGGCGCGCTGGAGCAGGCAGGTGCGCGCAGGCGCAGTGGCGCGGGGCTCCCACCTTGTGGTGGCGCAGCAGGAAGGGCAGCAGCATGAGCATGCCGCCGTCGTGCACGATCCACCAGACGTCGATGCTGCCCTCCGAGAAGCGCTCCGGGTTCCCGGGGAACATGGACACGTTCTTGGTGACCAGCAGGGCCAGGTGGCCAGCTGTGGTTTCCCGGACCAGTTCTGGGGAGGTCAAGGAGGTAGAGAGAGGAGGGTGACTCCGGGTCCCCACCCCACCCCGGCCTAGGCCTTGGGCTGAGCCGTCAGCATTCGCCCTGTTCACCTCAAGTAGCCGTTGTTTGGATGTAGAAAAGCCTATCCGCCTCTCTGAGCCTCAGTTTCCCGCCTGTCAAATGGCAATAACCCCACCTGGCTATTGGCTGCCAGGAGCCCACCATGTGTGGGCTCGCTGGATCCTTCCTTAAAGGAGACACAATGGCTTGGCGTTACCGACGCCACCTCTTGTCTGTGTGATCCAGACAGGTCCCTTCATTTCTCGGTGCCCGTGTGGCTCTGATAAAATGGAGATCCCAGTGCCTGGCTCTCAGACGACTAATGGGGAAATTAGAGAACGCCTCGACTTGTCTGGCGTGCAGAAGCCATTCTGCCAATGTCTGTCGCACTGCTGTTCTGTGTGGAATACTACTGTCAGAGAATCTGGTGGCCCGCCCGAGGGGGGCACAGCCACTGCTGCTGAGATGGACCAGTGCGGAGACCCCGACCCCTGACTCTCAAGCTGTGTCTCCCCCATGCTCCGCCCACCACCACCACCACCCCCAGGGCCATGCTGGGGGGGTTCCATGCTGGAACCAAGACTGTCCCGTTCACAGCTGACTCCCAGCGCCAGGCACCCGTGGCCGGCTTTGATGGCCTCTTGGGCTCACGCTGAATCCACTCATGTGCTGGGCTTGGGGAAGTCCTCAGGCCCCAAGAAGCCCACGGCCAGCCCACTCCCTCCCCAGCCCACGGGGATTTACCAATGAAGTTTCTCCAGGTCTGATGGTCTTCCTTCTGCCGCCAGTTGCGGGGCCAGCCAACCAGCACCGTGTTGTGCTGCAGTCCCCCGAGCCCCCCGGACTGGATGAGGTGGGACACGCCATCACGCAGGTTGGAGGAGATGACCACCTGGCAGAAACCCTTCACCTTCTCTGCCTCCATCAAACGCCGGATAGACTGGGGAGTGGTGGCGGGGGGGGGGGGGCGCGGAACAGGACCAGCCTCAGCCTCCTGCCAGTGCACTGTGTCCCTAGCAGCCAACTTCCCTCCACGCACCCCTATCTTCCTGAAGCTCAGCTCTGGCATGATGCAGGTCTCCCCATCACCTGGATCCCCGTGACTGCCCCCTCCCTTCCCTCAACCCTGCTGTGGCTCACGGAGCCCCCCCCCCCACCTGCTGCACCTGCTGTTCGTTACATCCTGCCTCGTCCCACCCAAATGCCACCAGCCTCCCGTTCACTCACATGAGAATTCAACTGGGTTTCTCTGCATGGCCAGACAATTGAACCATTTTTTTTTTTTATGAGCCATTACTGGGGCTTGAATTTGAGGCCTGGGTGCTGTCCCTTAACTCAAGGCTAATGCTCTTCCATTTGAGCCACAGCTCCATTTCTGGCTTTTTGCTGGTGAAATGGAGATAAGAGGCTCATGGCACTTTCCTGCCTGGGTTGGCTTTGAACCACAATCCTGACATCTTCGCCTCTTGACTAATTAGGATTACAGGTGTAAGTCACCCGCACTTGACCAAAACCATTTTATGTTAACAATAATGATAAACTCTTTAAGGACATGTTTAGTCTATACTAGGAGAAAAGTGTTTTTCCTTATTCCCATTTCATCAGTGAGGAAATTGAGGTTTAAAGACAAATTAAGACTTGCTGAAGGACACGTGGCTGTTATTGCAGGGGTTCTGGTCCAGGAAGTCTCATCCACCCCTAACTCTCTCAACCAGGGCCTTGATGTCAAACAGAGAGAGGTTAATTCCCATCTCCGCCACCTCCTGGCTGTGACCTTGATCAGGTCATCTAATCTCTATCCTTATCTGTCAAATGGGGGTCACGACAGCCACCCCACTTAGGAACAGGGAGAACGATAGGACACAGCGCATTCGAGGACTTGCCACGCCGTCTGGCATGTTGCGACACTAAACCATTGCACGGCCCCACTGATGCGAGCCCACCTCAGCTCTCAGCAACAGCCAACAGCAGCGAGGCCTTCTGCAAACCCTCCGTCCTCTCCATCGGTGGCTGCCTTGGGGACTGGCACTGAAGCTTGAACTCAGGGCCTCACATCCTCCCTTAGTGTTTTCACTCAAGACTGGCACTCTACCACTTGAGCTCCAGCTCCAGCTCCAGTCTCCCAGACCTTCCTGCCTGACCTGGCTTCAGACTGAGCTCCTCAGATCTCAACCTCCTGAGTAGTTAGGATTACAGGTGTGTGCCATTCGTGCCCAGCTGGCACTTGCTCATAAACATCTCTCTCTCCCTGGTGCCTCACCCAGTGCCTGGACCACACTCGGTCACTGCATGTCGAGTTATACTGACCAGTCGGGGGCCTGCATCTCTGGGCCCTGACAGATTGGTGTGAACAGCTCAGTGAGGCAGAAGCAGCAACTGTCACAAGCCATTAGAGGTGCCCCCCCGTCTCCCTCGGTCTCCCTCAGGCCTTCTCTTCTCTTTCTACTCCTAGTCACACCCCTGAAGGGAGAAAGGCCTGAGCGGCAGGCCGGAACCCACCAGGTTCCAAAGACCCCTCGGTGTTCTGTATGCAGACACCGGCTGCCCGGGCCCACAGTGGCCTGGACCCAGTGGATGGAGACAAGAGTAGGGGACATGGAGCCAGGGACCTGGCTCTTCCATCTCAATGGTGCAAGGAAGGAAAGTATAGACAGGCAAAGACTTTCCCTGGGTGTCCTGGCCTCCCCCAAGCTGCCAGGGTCCTGCTCACCTCCTCGGCCCTCTGGGCCTGGGGGTGGTTGTCCAGAAAGGTGCCCTCCAGGACGGAGCCCACGATGGTCAGGCCCTTCCCGGCCTTGAGCTGGGAGGTCAGGGAGAGCAGCTGCGGGTGCACCACATTCTGGTCCTGGTCCACGCGCACCAGCACCAACAGCTGGGGCCTGAAGAGGGGGAAGTCGTGTGACCCACAACCGGCCGCCCACAACACACCCATCACCGGTTCACCTGACCACTGTGCCCTGTGTCCCGGCCACCTGTGCCCAACCCCCACCCAAATACCTGAACATCCTGCCTCCATTTTCCCCGAGCCACAAGCCATGTATCCATCCACCCTCCCCCACCATCTCTCCATCCACCACGCTCATCTGTCTATCCATTCAGCCACCCACTCACCCATTTTGTCCTTCCATCATTCACTCACATCCTTATTAATTTACCTCCAGTGTGTTATTCTCTCAATCACCCACACACCCACCACCAACCATGCATTCACGCCTTCATCTACCCCAGCTAGCTACCCTCCCATCCACATATACACTTACACATCCTTCCATAGTATTCACTTACCCAACACCGTCCTCCAACCCCTCCCTCAATCTAATAACCTTCTCCAAGAACACTCTCCAGGCTAGCCCCTGTGCTGATTATTTGGGAATTGGAGCCCATAACGCAAAGCCCAATGTCTGGAAGTCCCAGTTTGGCCAACATCAGGACAGGCAGCCAGGTCCTAGGTAAAATCCAGAGTTCCGCCATTCTCTTGGCAAGATGGAACCTGGGGGGATGGATGGAGTTCTGGGCATGGAGGACCGAGCAGAGCAGCCAGTGGGGAAGTATCGGGTAAGGTAGCAGAGAAAAATTCTGGTCCTCTCTGGCCTCTGATCTTCAGGTAAACAAAATGGAGCGATGGGTCTAGAATCTCTGAGGAGAAAGACACCTCCCCGCCCAATTCTACATGTTCTGATATGTCTCTGTGGCTGGTGGAACCTTTTGCACAGATCTGTGTGCTCACTACATTCCCCAAGAAAGGAAGGGGCTTGCTATAGGTCACGCATTCACAAACTTCCTGCGCAAAGCCTGGTGGGGGGAGGGCGGGAAGGATGGCATGGTGAGTCCATTCAGAGGAACGATGTCTAGAAGTCAGTTCAGCCTTGATATGGCCGGGAGAGGCCAGGATTGTATTATTTCACTTCAGCGAAACAAAGCAAGTGGAATAAGTATGGCCCTTGCTTCCAGCCTGCCTCTGCCTGAGCCCCCTACCCCAATCCCCTCGCCACTGACCTCCAGTTCTTGGTGTGAGGAGGCCCTTCCTCCAGGCGCAGGAGGGCATAGCGAGCAGCACTGAGAGACAGGCCTCGGATCCCATCGCCCCACTCCTTCTCCGCCCTGGAGAACAGGGAGGCGATCACATGAGGCCAGAAAGCCAGGGAGTGGCTGAGGAAAGCATCCACACAGAGCCAGCCACCACTCCAGGGTGCCCTGAGGGTGATCATGTTGCTCCTGCTACTTGACGCAATCAAGTCTTAGCTGTTATCTTCGGAAGTCCTTTCTAAATCTGTTATCTTAACTCCCCAAAACCTCTGTCCCATACCCTAACCCGCTTCAAGTCACTCATTCCCTGACACCCAGCACCCTTTTCGGGTCCTCCCTCCGCCTCCTCCCCTTCGGCCTTGCAGGCCCCATCCCGACACCTACCCGCGGTACTCGATGTATTTGTAGATGAGGCCAGCGATGAGCATGGCCACCAAGGCGTAATACCAGGAGCAGATGAACATGAGGGCCAGGCAGAGGCTCATGCCCAAGAACGAGAGGGTCCTAGACAAAGAGAGACCAGACTCTGAGCCCCGGCAGGGCCATGGCTGGAGTAGAGACTTGACTAACAAGAGTTGGGAGTGGTTGCTGGCCACGATCTGGGTGACTACAGCCAGGTCTAAGGGATCTCACACTACTGTCACCATGAGACAGCACAGATGGAGCACTGTTCCACCCAACTCCACAGTCTCCACAGCCCCTTGTCCCATGTCTTGACTCCACCAGGGAACCCCAGCCAGGTGTGCTCTGAGATCGAGCTCTAGAGATGCTACAGGAAGCCCCGGGAAGAAGCCACCGGCAAAGCAGAAGCTCTGGGAAGAACAGGGCAGCCCTGCTGTTGGCCACGTTATCCCCCAGTCTTGCTGGGTGACCTTGGATCAGTCCCATCCCCCATTTGAGTTCAGTTTTCCTTTTGTAGGATGCATGTCCAAGCACCAAGCCATTAAGAAAGACCTCCAGCTCCTTGGGATAAGCTCCCGACCCCAGGAAAGCAGGACAGTGACCATGCCCACTTCACAGGCGAGGAACCTGAGCTTCGGGGATGCTACAGCTGCAGCCCAGTTCCTTACAGGCAGGGAAGAGGACATCGTGTCTTGAACTCAGGTCAGGCTGACTCTTACCTCCGTGCCATCTTGTAAGGGGCTGAGCATCAGAGACAGGAATGGCTGTTTCTGATTGTGTTGTGTTATTATTTAGAATTATAAGATGCTCTCCAGGGTCTTTCTCATGCTAGTTGGCTACAAATGCTGGAGAAAATGGGACGCCACGTTTAGGTTCAGAGTCCTAGGGGACACGGGGCCCTGGGTGGAGGTGGGAAACGATTTTGAGGGTGGGAGTGGGGGGAAGAAGAACCCACCAGTGGTAATATCGAAAGCGTGGTCTCCAATTGGGCGTCCGTAGCAGCGTCTGCACCGCACAGGCCAAGTTCACAAACATGTAGCACATGAGGAAGAACCTAGGATACAGGAAGACCTCAGGAGGTGGGTTACAGACACAGAAACAGAGACATGAAAGGGAAGGGGGGAATAAACTAGAGGGTGGCTAATCATA
Source organism: Perognathus longimembris pacificus (assembly GCF_023159225.1). Classification (NCBI taxonomy): domain Eukaryota; kingdom Metazoa; phylum Chordata; class Mammalia; order Rodentia; family Heteromyidae; genus Perognathus; species Perognathus longimembris. Next base: position 76,974,896 of record NC_063166.1, on the reverse strand, counting down.
CTCTGGTATGGGGGTTCAAAGGTCATGTCTCCTTATAATACATCCTGGGGTTTTTTTTGGGGGGGGAGTAGTACATCTCTATAGAGCAAAGGATGGGCTTCTATGACCAGCAACGGATTTCCTGGGGTCTTTAAGGAGTTTGGGGTGGGTTGTCCTGAGTCATGGTTGGAGGGCATGAGGACAGAAACGCACATGGAAAGGATGGGGGCGACCTCGTCGAGAGAGGCTATGAGGATGCCGATCTCACAGATGCAGGCCGTCAGCAGCAATGCCCAGGTTGGCTCTCCATTGGCTTTGCCATGCCCAAAGACCTGGGGACAGAGCAACCACCATGAAAGGGCTGTGGCCTTAAGGAAACTTTGTCTGTCTCTCCTAGGCTTGCGAGTCAGGGAACAGAGAAGGCTCTGCTGTGCCTTGACCACTTGGGCATGAACAGCCTGGTGCGACGAAGCTCAGATGACCCCTGAGGGGGAAAGATGCTCCGCTGAGGCAGATGGAAGAGGAGCCATCAGGAGTTCAGTTAGTGGCCATGGCTGTGTGCTCACAGATCATTTATTTTTGTACTGATACTGGGGCTTGAACTCAGGGCCGCTCGGTCTCCCTTGGCTTTTTCTCTTGAGCTCCATCACTTGTGCCATTCTTTCACTACTGACTATTTTGATGGCTAATTGGAGAAAAGAGTCTTTTAGATTTGTCTGCCCACACTGACTTCAAACCAGCCTCCTAAGTAGGCCACCCATACCAAGTTATCAATCTTTTTTTTTTAAGCATCACCTTTTTGATTGCCTCTCTGAGTCCCTGACTAACACTGGAGCTGGAAGAGGCACATTTATTTTCCTCCCAAGAGGAGAAAATGCTCAAAGAGAAGGCATTGACCATGGGCCAAAATCCCAAGTAAGGTCTACCCATCCGTGTCTCTGAGTGCAGTGCTGAGCAAAAGTGCCCAGGAGAGGGCTCAAGGCTAGTGGTGGCCCCCCTGTTTGCGTAGGGTTCTAGCTGGGTGATCTTCTGGGGAACCTGTGTTGTCCTGCCCACACTGACCTGCAGGAAGGGCACAATGCCATCCCTGGAGATGGCCTGCAGCAGCCGCGGGGCCCCCGTGAGGCTCTGCAGCCCAGCCCCACAGGTGGAGAAGAAGGAGCCGATGACGATGACCCAGGGAGATGGCCAGGCCAGCGTACCCACCACCAGGTTGCCATTCACAGCTTCACCAAACCTGGAATAGAGCGGTAAGGAGCAGGAGATGCCGAGTGAGAAACGCCACCCAGCTGCCAGGGTGGATCTCCCCATCCAGTGGGACCAACAGTGTGCCAACCACAGGCTCGGGGTCAGAGGAGACACACAGCCCTACACACCTTGGTCAAGTCTTGTCTGTGGGGCCCTGGGCAAGTCAGCCCTTCTGAGTTCTAAAACGAGATGATTATAAACCTATCTCATGTAGGGCTGGGGATATAGCCTAGTGGCAAGAGTGCCTGCCTCGGATACACGAGGCCCTAGGTTCAATTCCCCAGCACCACATATACAGAAAATGGCCAGAAGCGGCGCTGTGGCTCAAGTGGCAGAGTGCTAGCCTTGAGCAGGAAGAAGCCAGGGACAGGGCTCAGGCCCTGAGTCCAAGGCCCAGGACTGGCCAAAAAAAAAAAAAACCTATCTCATGTAACTGGTGTGAGAATAAAGGATGTTATGTCAAACCTTAGTACCATGTCCAGAAAAAGGGACTGTGACTGTAGTAAACGTCGTTGTTGTTTTCCATTTATCTGGGTGTTGTTGTTGTTTTTGGTGACAGTCATGAGGCTTGAATTCAGGGCCTAGGCACTGTCCCTGAGTTTCTTTTGCTCAAGCCTATTGCTCTACCACTTGAAGCAGAGCACCACTTCTGGCTTTACCTGAGTAGTTTATTAAAGGTAAGAGTCTCATGGACTTCCCCGTCCAGCTGGCTAGGAACCGAGATTCTCAAATCTCAGCCACCAGTACCCAGCTAGTAAATGGTTATTGTTAGTGTTATGTTCTCCTGGGCAAATCTCAACTCACGGGCAGGTAAAAAGTAGGGGTTCTGGCCTCATTTTCTGATGGTGTAAGAACTAACTAAGGGGCTGAGGATATGGCCTAGTGGCAAGAGTGCTTGCCCCGTGTACATGAGTCCCTGGATTCAATTCCCCAGCACCACATATATAGAAAGTGGCCAGAAGTGGCGCTGTGGCTCAAGTGGCAGAGTGCTAGCCTTGAGCAAAAAGAAGCCAGGGACAGTGCTCAGGCCCTGAGTCCAAGGCCCAGGACTGGCCAAAAAAAAAAAAAAAAAAACTAACTAAATAAATAAACCATGATCATCTAACAACAATACTACTTCAAAAAGGATGTAGAATGTAGGATGAGGATGGCCAGGCACAAGTGGCTGACATCTGTAATCCCAGCTACTCAGGAGGCTGAGATCTGAGGATTGTGGTTTGAAGCCGGCCCAGGCAGGAAAGCCCATGAGACTCTTATCTCTAATTAATTACTAAACGGTCAAAATGGCGCTGTGGCTCAAGTGATGGAGCACTAGCTTTGAGCACAAAATCTCAGGGACAAGCAAGGCCCAGGCCTTAAATTCAAGCCCCAGTACCAGTACACAAAAACAAAAATTATAGCATTTGCCCATAACCAAAGCAATTCTCCTGCATCGTTGAAGGTAATATCTAATTCAATAGAAGTGCTACATAAATTGTTGTTATGCTGTGTTCTTTAGGACATAATAGCAAGGAAAACAGCCTGTACATGTTCAATACAGGTGTCATTTTGTCATGTATTTTTCATTTGGAGTGGTGGAGGAGGACTCACTACAATGCCACTTCCTCTCCGAAGCTTCCCCAGGCCCCTTAAAAAGAGAAATGTGGCTGGGGATATGGCCTAGTGGCAAGAGTGCTTGCCTTGTATACATGAGGCCCTGGGTTCGATTCCCCAGCACCACATATACAGAAAATGGCCAGAAGTGGTGCTGTGGCTCAAGTGGCAGAGTGCTAGCCTTGAGCAAAAAGAAGCCAGGGACAGTGCTCAGGCCCTGAGTTCAAGGCCCAGGACTGGCAAAAAAAAAAAAAAAAGAGAGAGAGAGAGAAATGTGTCTGGTGCCAGTGGCTCACGCCTATAATCCTAACTACTCAGGAGGGTGAGATCTGAGGATCACAGTTCGAAGCCAGCCTGGGCAGGAAAGTTTGTGACACTCATTGCTCCAATAAACTACTCAGAAAAAGGCAATGTGGCTCAAGTGGTAGAGCACTAACCTTGAGCACAAAGAGGCTCAGGACAGCACCTAGGCCTTGAATTCAAGCCCCAGGATTGCCCCCCCCCCTGGAAAAAAAGGAGAATGTAAGATGGGTGTGGTGTAAGACGGGACTGGCCTCTACTCCCCTGAGGCTGTCACCCCGTGTTCTTCTTTAGGGCTACGCCTATTGTCTGTAAAGGCTGTTTGCAAATGTGGTTACAAGTCCCCAAAGGCCTTCTTTAGGACAAAACCTGTACTATTTATCTTTACACCTCCCCCCCCAGAATCCTAGACAATGACAAACCCAGAGACATCTAGAAGTTGTTAAATAAATTAATAAAACAATAGTGCTTAAACTTAGGGGAACTGTAGTTCTCTTAATGAAAATGAGACACCATTCAAGCAACCTCCAACTGAAGTGACAGGAGAAAGAACATAAGTAATAAGAAAAAGATGAGGCTGCCAGGAACCCCACAGGCCCTTTCTCCCCTCCCAGCTTGTCTCCCACAACTCAGCCTCCCATGCCCACCCCCACCCCCAAACACGATGGACCCTAATGTCTTTCTTACTTGTCCCGCAGGACGACACCTTCAATGCAGGCTCCAAACAGAACCACGGAGCTGATGTCTGTAGCAGAGGATGAAGGAGAATCCCGGAAAATGGAGGTCTCCCCCCCCCACACACACACACCCCTCCTGAGCCCACCGATAAGGCAGCCTCGCCCCCCCTTCTTCCCACCCAGGCTGGTCTCAAGCCCAGCAGTGCAGGATACAGACTGCAGATGTGGTGGCGATGGCCAAGATGGTGCCCGTGGGGATGGACTTCTGCGCGTCCCTCAGGTCCCCAGAGCGGTTGGAGCCAGCCATGATCCCTGTGAGCAGAGCACCGGCTCAGACAAGGGCCAGGGCCGTGGGGCACCAGACAAGGCTACTGACTCATGGAAGACCTTGGGTTCTTCTGGACCTTGTGGGGTTAACTCCCTTGGCATGGTCCAGTTTCAAACAAAGACTTGCCAACCTCCCGGACTCTCGCCTCCCATCCGCTCCCGAGCAGAAGCCCGCCCTCTCTGAGCTCCCCTTCACCTGTGACGGAGGGGAAGTAGATGCCAACCAGCAGGGTGAAGTAGGAGGTCATATCGCTGAAGACATAGGGGTGGTCCAAATCAACAGGGACGCTGTCTACCAGGCCCACAGAGGACATCCCACGCCTCTCCACAATGACCCCCTTGGTCAGGTAGGAGCTCCAGAGGTTCTCTGTGCGGGGAGAAAAGTGTGCTCAGGAGAAAGGCCAGAAGTCAGCAGATCAGCGCTTTGGGACCGAGGGGAATTGATGGGCAAAAAGTAAAACTCAAGGCTAATGAAATTTCACTCTCCCTTGGACTTGGTTCTATTTTCTTTCCAACATTTCCTACGCTCTTGCTTGGGGTCAGGCCATGTGTAAAGATTTCATAGACACATCTTGTGATCAAGAATGGATATATGGGGCTGGGGATATGGCCTAGTGGCAAGAGAGCTTGCCTCGTATACATGAGGCCCTGGGTTCGATTCCCCAGCACCACATATACAGAAAATGGCCAGAAGTGGCGCTGTGGCTCAAGTGGCAGAGTGCTAGCCTTGAGCAAAAAGAAGCCAGGGACAGTGCTCAGGCCCTGAGTCCAAGGCCCAGGACTGGCCAAAAAAAAAAAAAGAATGGATATATGAAGACCTATCTTAGACTGAGCCAATATGTTCCCATTGAGATCACCACTCCCCCTCCCCCTTGAATAAACAAACCTACTCTTTGCCTCTTTTCTCAGTAATGGCACCAGCAGCCATTTGGATGCCTTGATGCTGGCCTCAAAAGATCTGTACCTTCTGCCCACTTAATATGTTTACACATGCCCCTTCCCTCCAATCTAGGATCTCTCTATCTTGGCCCTAGGAACATATTGGGCCCCATGGTTGTTTGCTATGGTGTGTTATCCAATGGCACTGTAGGAGTTTAGCAGCATCCTAGCCTCTGCCCACCAGGTATTAGAGCACTCCTCTAGGGTTTTTTTTTTATTTGTTCCTTTGTCTGCTTGAACTCAGGGCCTCATACTCTCAGTCAGCTTTCTTGCTCATGGCTGGTGCTCCACTATCTGAGCCACATCTCCAATCTGACTTTTGGTGGGTTCATTGGAGATAAGACTCTCGTGGACTTTTCTGCCCAACCTAGCTTTGAACCTCAATCCTAAGATCTCAGTCCCCTGAATATCGAGGATTAACCAGGGGGCCTGAGGGCTAGGTGTAGCAGCTTGACTCGTGTAAGATCTTGGACACATTCCTTGACTTCTCCTGGACTTAACTGTCCCATGTTGCCAATGGGGACGGACTTTCTGGGGTGCGCACTATCAGCCCCTACCCATTCCTCCAGTTGGATGAACAAAATGATTGCCCAGTATAGCCAAGTGTCTGCTGGGTAGAAAACCAGCTCTGATTGAGGACCCCTTTTCCATTCCCACTGAGACCCTCCATCCCTCAAGCTCGGCCCATCTCTCCTGCGCCCATGGTACCAGTGCCCTCTTGGACTCCCACTGCCTTAGGCAAATGCCCTCAACTCCTCAACATGGCTGCCAGGGCCAGCCACAATCTGGCTCATGCCAGCTTTTCCAGCATCACCGCTTGCCCTCCTTCCTTTGCACTTTATGCCCCAGTCACACCAAATTACTCGTGGTTGGGAGGACACAATATGCTCTTCTGTGTCTGCATGTGTTACGCAAGCTGTTCTTTGGTTTTCGGTACCCTTATTCCTTCAGTATTATTGACAATCTCTTATTTGTCCTTCAAAGCCCTCCCAGGTGTGCGCATAAAGCCTTGTGTTGTCACTTCGTAGACACGAACACCTCCCCTGAGACATCTCAGCTCGCTGAATACACATCCATGCGAAGCTTCATTTATTTATCAACACATCTATCTTTGTCACTATACTCCTTGAGGCCCAGGACTGTAACTGACACATTTTATAGTCACAGTACTTGGCACACTGTCGGTCCTCAGTAGGTACTCAGTGAATATGAATCAAATCAGTGGCTTTCTTTCCTACTAGCAGTGAAATACTTGTCATCTCTCCTCCCATCATAAGGACAGAACATGGCCCAGAGTAAGTGCACAATTAAAACTAATTGAATTCAACTGAGTCCCAAAGAGGACCCTCCCCCCCCAACCTTAACCTGACCTACAATCCCTGCGGTGCCCGCTGGTTGCCGGCCCCCCCCCCACCCTCCCCCAGACCTTTGATGAGGCCACTGGCAGCGCCAGGAATGCCCTGGATCTCGGTGACATTGTTCCGGGTGAAGTACTCATCGCAGGTGGCGTTGAGAAAGCGGGAGGAGCAGAAGAGGCCCCAGAGCCGTGTGGTCACTGTCTCATTCCCTTCCCAGGCCAGCTTGGCACAGACATCAAAGCCATGGCGAGACAGAGTGCGATTTCCCAGGAGGCAGATCCTAGAGAGAAACAAGCGAGGGAGACGGAGTGACACCTCACCTTGTTCTGCCTTTACACAAGAACCACCAGGGGAGCTTAGAGAAAGAACAACCCCAGCTGCCAAGGCCCCACGCCCAGAGGTGCTGGCTTGATTTGGAGGGAACCTGGACATCAGCAGGGGGGTGGTGTGTGCTGTTTGATTTTGCTTCTGTGGCAGCATGAGGGCTTGAACTCGGGGGCAAGTACTGTCCCTTAGTTTTTGTACTCAAGGCTGGCACTTGACCACTTGAGCCATAGTTCCACTGCTGGTTTTTGCTGGTTAACTGGAGATTAGAGTCTCATGGGCTTTTCTGCCTACACTGGCCTTCATCTGTGATCCTCAGCTCTCAGCCACTGCAGCTGTCTGTTCCATTCTTTGGGCTTGAACTCAGGACCTGAGCACTGTCCCTGAGCTTTTTGCTCAAAGCCAGCACTCTACCACTTGAGACACAGTGCTACTTCCAGCTATCCTTTGAGTAGTTTATTGGAGATAAGTGTGTCATGGACTCTCCTGGTGGGGCTGGTTTTGAACCACAATCCTCATATCTCAGCCTCACGAGGAGCTAGGATTAAGCATGAGGCAGCAGCACTGGCCTGTCAATGCCAATCTAGCATGCTGATGTAGGAGAATCAACACCTCAGTGCCTTAGTGTGTTTCTGCACCGTGGCCAGCGTCGCTGGGCATTGACCTCCTGGCCAGCGGGATGCAGAGGTCTCTCATCTTAGGGAAAGCAGAAAAAGCAACAGGGATCTGAGCCCTGGGCCTCCTTCTAGGTGTCCTTTCCCACCTCGAAGATGCCCAATAGTAAGGGTTTCTCACAGTCCAGGAGGTTGTTCCATCCAGGAAGGTCTGTAAGACCACAGAGTACTCATCCCTTCCAAAGTCCTTTCCAGTTAGTTCTGCCTCTCAGCCCATGCCCGTGAGAACGTGCTTGATCCTCCAGGGAAAGTTCCTCCAAACTCCAGGGAAGTCCCCTACCCTGACAAGGTCGCTCCCAAACCAGGAGAGATTTTTCCCTCCTCACAGAGGTTGTTCTCAACCCAAACCACCCCAATTACGAGAGTCGGGGCGAAGAGACATTGCTAAAGACGAATGTACAGGCCTAAAAAATCCGGACGGGGAAGTGGGGAGGGAACAAGGCCTGAGGCTCAGAGAGCCAGCACTCACGGGAAGTTGGGTGGGTCGAAGGCCGACTTGATGACCCCAGCATAGATGGCCAGGATAGAGAGGATGACACAACCCAGGAAGACCAGAGCAAACTTGTTGACATACTTGACACCCACAAATACCACGGTGGCCATGCAGGTGAGCACACACGTGCCGTACACACGCATGTTGTTCAACATGGCAGCCGCCTCTCCACTGGCGTCTTCCGCCTTGAAGATGGCCATCGCCGGGAAGAGATACGCCTGCAGGAAAGGAGCAAAGCGGGGCGGGGGGCAGGAGTGCCAGTGAAGACCCGCTGAGAATCGCCCCAGGGAAATCACCCGAGGTACAGGCAGGGCTTTGGGGTAGTTAGAGAGAGTAAGACAGAAACCAGCACAGTCTAGTTTGAAAAACAAATGGCACCTAAGGAGCAGTGGCTGTAACCCAAGCTACACAGGAGACTGAGATCTGAAGACAGTGGTTCAAAGCCAGCACAGGCAGGGAAGTCTGTGAGACTCTCATCTCCAATTAACCACCGGAAAACCGGAAGTGGCACTGTGGCTCAAAGTGGCAGGGCACTAGCCTAGGCAAGAGAGCTCAGGGACAGCACCCGGGCCCTAAGTTCAAGCTTCACAACTGAAAAAAAAACAAAAAAAATAGCATGGTGCAGATGGTAGGAGCAATTAGTTGTATCTATTATCATTGCTAAAATTATATTTTTTTCTGGGGCTGAGAATATGGCCTAGTGGTAAAAGTGCTCGCCTCGTATACATGAAGCCCTGGGTTTGATTCCTTAGCACCACATATATAGAAAAAAAATGGCCAGAAGTGGCGCTGTGGCTCAAGTGGCAGAGTGCTAGCCTTGAGCAAAAAGAAGCCAGGGACAGTGCTCAGGCCCTGAGTCCAAGCTCCAGGACTGGCAAACAAAACAAAACAAACAAACAAACAAAAAAACAAATATTTTTTTCTGTGCTGGTACTGGGGTTTAAACCCAGGGTTTGGGCACTGTCCTTAGCTTTTCACTCAAGGCTGGTATTTTACTTCTTGAGTTACACCTCCTCTACTTCTGGCTTTTTGGTGGCTAACTGGAGATAAGAGTCTCATAGACTTTCCTGTCTGGCCTAGCTTTTGAACTGAATCCTCATGATCTCAGCCTCCTGAGTAGCTAGGATCACAGGGTTTATGAGCCTCCGGAACTTGATGCTATAAATTATATTGACTATATTGTTTTATTATTTCTTGTAGGAATGTAGAAAGAAATTACATGTTTATCACTACAGCTTGTACATAAATCATGATATTCCCACATAAATGAGAGAGCTGTTATGAAAAGACATCACAGAATGGGGATACAGTTCAGTCATAGAGTATGTGATCAGAGTACACACAGGACATGCTAAGAAATTTCTAGCATCAAGAAAAAAATATACGGGGGCTGGGGATATGGCCTAGTGGCAAGAGAGCTTGCCTCATATACATGAGGCCCTGGGTTCGATTCCCCAGCACCACATATACAGAAAACGGCCAGAAGTGGCGCTGTGGCTCAAATGGCAGAGTGCTAGCCTTGAGCAAAAAAAAAAAAAAAGGAAGCCAGGGACAGTGCCCTGAGTCCAAGGCCCGGCCAAAAAAAAAAAAAGGGAAAAAAATGCATATACCTAAACTGAATGACTCAAAACCTACCCATGTTATATTAGATGAGCACAAGCAAATGTTATAAAAAATAATGTGTCTTATGACCTTTTTTTTGGTGGTACTGGCATTTAAAATCAGCACTTGAATCACACCTCCAGCCTTATGATCTCATTTTTATAGAGTTATCTGTGAAGATAATTTACAAATATGTATATACATGAGTGTGTATATCTTGACAAGTACAGCAAAATGTCAATAGTTGTTTTCCCTGAATTAATAAAATCTGAATATTATTAGTATTATTAATATTATAATCCAAATAATATTATTATCCAAATAGAATACGATTTTAGAAAATGAGTCTTTATTTTTTTTTATTTATTTTTTTTTTGGCCAGTCCTGGGCCTTGGACTCAGGGCCTGAGCACTGTCCCTGGCTTCTTCCCGCTCAAGGCTAGCACTCTGCCACTTGAGCCACAGCGCCGCTTCTGGCCGTTTTCTGTATATGTGGTGCTGGGGAATCGAACCTAGGGCCCGTGTATCCGAGGCAGGCACTCTTGCCACTAGGCTATATCCCCAGCCCGAGTCTTTATTTTTTATTTATTTACTTATTCATTCGTTTCTTTCTGTTTCCAGTGCTAGGGATCTAATTCAGGCATGGTAGGCAAGTGCTCTACCGCAAAATGTGGATAATATTATCCTCTTTGCACATCTGCATTTTCTAAAAATTTTTATAATAAACTTAATATGTTTACAGTGAAGTTATTTTTGCTTGTAAATTATTTCTGCAAAGGGAGCATTTAGTTATTCATGGAAATGTTTATGACATGGAGTTATATTTTACAAAGACAGAATACATAGACAAACAAAACCAGGAGGAAATTTACTAAAGTGTTTATGGTGATTTTATTTGGGTGATTTCTTTCTCCTTTATTTTTTGTTTGCTTTGATCCTTCCTCCCCCCTCCCCCGCAATTTTATGCAGTGACCAGGATTGCCTTTATACTACATTTAAATTTGTGTGTGTGTGCTTGTGTGACAGTACCGGGGTTTGAACTCAGGACCTGGGCACTGCCTTTTAGCTTTGTCTGTTCAAGGCTAGCACTCTCACTTGAGCCACAGCTCCACTTCGCCTTTTTGGAGGTTAATTGGTAATAACAGCCTCATAGACTTTTCTGCCTGTGCTGGCTTTGAACCACAATCCTCAGATCTCAGCCTCCTGAGTAGCTAGGATTACAGGTGTGCTCCACAGGCACCTGGCTTAAACGTTCAGTTTTCAATCACGTGATTCTCCTCTCATTATTTGCCTCCCTGTGTTTCCTATTCTCCATCTTCCCCATCCTGATTTATTATATGTTACCCTGAGCTAGACACCCTGGCACCTTGACTTCTAATTCCCCAAGGCTGTGCAGTAGAGGAGGCACGTGCAGGCCTTCAAAGTCACAATGACAGTTTCCCATCCCTCTGACACGCTCTTCAACTCTCTGAGCCTTGCTTTCCTCATCTCTAAGTGGCCATCTTCTAACTCATGAGAAACCTGTCAGGATAAAATAAAACAAGAGGCTGCCAAGCCCTGGGGCCTGCAGAGGGCCGGGGCTTGGGAAATGTCAGCTCCATTTGCCGTAAAACCAGGAAACCCTACAGGAAGGGCAGGGACCTAAGGAAGCAGAGACCTAAGTCAGCATCCCTGTCCTTCAAACAGTCCGGTGACCTGCTTTCCTCCCGTGAGTCCTGAGCCCGACACTGGCTCCTCCTGTGGTTCTATCTTGCGATCAAGGAGCCATCAGGCCTCTACCACTGACATTCCCAAGCACTCAGCACCGTTCCTGGTGTGTGCAAGGCAATCACGAAATGGTAGCTATTGTATGGCAGTGCTCTCCTTATTCCTACCCTTAGTTTAACCCCGATCAACCCCCTTCTGACACCTCCCTGGCCGCTGAGTGACCTTGAGCAAGTGATCTCACCTCTCTGAGCCTCTCATTTGTAAAATGGGCATTGGGACACTTAAACCTCTCAGGATTTGAGATAATGACTGGAAAGCACTTGGAACTGCGCTGAGAGCTCAGTGGGTGCCTGATAAACCACAGCTGTTTGTGTTACATAATTATTGTATCTTGTCTCCCCAACTAGACTGGGAACTCGTTCAAGACAGACCACATCGGATTCCGCTTTGGCCTTATGGAGTGGCTTGGCCCTTGGGAAGTAGCTAGGGATCATGGGTGAACTGGCCAGCAACCTGGGACCTATCCCCCGCCATGCTCTCGCTCTCCCCTCCCCCATGCCTCCTCCCCAGCCCCTCTCACCAGCAGGATCTCGATGGTACCCAGGATGTACATGGCCCCAGCAAACGTCGTACCCAGGTAGAAGCAGAGGCCCACGGCGCCCCCAAACTCTGGGCCCAGAGACCTGGAAATCATGTAGTAGGAGCCACCAGCTGCAGAGAAAACCTAGTGTCAACAAGAGGGTGGAAGCCAGGCACTGGTGGCTCACGCCTGTCATCCTAGCTACTCTGGAGGCTGAGGTCCGGGGATCACAGTTCAGAGCCAGCCTGGGCAGGAAAGTCCATGAAGACTCTTAGTTCCAATTAACCACCAGAACACTGGAAGTGGCGCTGTGGCTCCAAGTGGTAGAGCATTAGCCTTGAACGAAGAAAGCTCAGAACAGCACCTAGGCAGTGAGTTCAAGATTCATGACCACCACCACCAACAACAAAAAGGGTTGAGGGGTACTGTGTTGCTCCAGGGGGGTGCAGCTTCAGGGGGTGCTGCTCCAGGGAGTGAGAGACAGGGGGCAGAACAGGGCTGCCCGGGAGCCTCAGGCTACAGCCCAGAAGGGGACTGTGGGAGACCCAACCAACCAGTACGTATAAAAATTTCAGCACTAATTATCATGTTTCCGCACTAATTACTATGCTCACAGGATGTGACGAGGGTCTCGGGCTGAGGGAGGGCAGGTGGACGCTACCCCGTTCAATACTAGGCACTGTCTCACTCTCTGCCACTCCACAACAGGCTGCCCCCCCATCTCTCCCCGTAAATGGCCATAGCCCAATAGCCCAGCCTCCCAGCGGTCTGCAATACGGCCCCTCCCCTCCGCGGGAGCCCTCCCCCCAACACATACCAGGCACTACGCCATTGGTTGCGATCGCACTCATGGAGATGGCGGTGAGCATCGTCTGTGAGGAAAGAGTATCAGAGTGGTGGCTACTGGGGGCCACAGTGGTCTGGGCCAAGGCCAAGCCAGATACCCCGGACACACCGGCCAAACCCACAGGATTTCTCCTGCTCAGCTTCTCCCTGGGCCCGTTCCAAGTTCTACTTGTGCCAGCTCCTTCTCAAGAAAACCTCTTGTTCACTGTGTGAATGGGAAGAGCAGAGCCACTTGCGCCTGAGGACGCTGCTTACCGGCTCCCACCCCCAGCTGCCACGACCTGAGACAACACCCACTGCTTCCCCTCTCAAACCCGGTTGGCATAGGTGGTGTGGTCCAGCATGGCTGCCCCACACACAGAGCCGTCTCGGGGTTTTACCCGGAGAGAGCACAGCCAAAAAAAAAAATCCTCAGAGAGGATGAGAATCCAGTTACAATGCTATTCGTGACACAATCTCTTTTTTTTTTTTTTTTCTGTCGGTGGGGACCTCGCAAAACGTGAACTATTATTGAGTGACAGGTGACTTTTCGTCTCTGCACTGATCATTTTCATCAATGAATTACATTCCTTGTGTAATTACACACACACACACACACACACACACACACACACACACAGATCCAGGTGAAATCTGGTTTCTAGCCATCAGGGACAAGCTTGTGTGGAGCAAGAAGATCAAGTCAGACCTAATTTTCTCCCCAACATCATAAGCCGCGGCTCCTATAAAAAGCTCAGGTCTCATGCTTCTACCCTCCCCACCTCCCACCCCCAGGCCTCTGCCAAGACCCAGCTGTCGGGGACGGACAGGGGAGGGGCCTCACTCACGCAGGAGCAGCAGATGAAGACCATGCAGAAGGACTCCATGATGCCTGCGATGCCCACCACCCAGGTGAGCCTCAGGAAGAGAATGACGCCAAAGATGTTCTGCAGGCACGGGAGGTACACGCCCATGAAGGTGCCCATGCGTGGGGCCTGCCAGGAAGGCCTGCATCAGTCTCCACAGCCGCAACTCATTACCCACACGCCAGCCTACTCTTCCTCCATCCCCCCCACCCCATGCGCCAACCCTTCATGCTGCTTCCCTCCTCCAGCCTCCGGCCCCACCCCTCTTCCTCCACCATTCCTGGCCTCCCTCCTCCTCTTCATCTCCTCCCTCATCTCCCACACCTCCCCCTCCCCCCTGCCCTGTCATCCCTCCCTCCCACAGAATCCTCCCTCCCCCCTTCTCTCCCCCCACCCCCAGGCCCCACCTGCACCGGCTTCTTTTTTCCACCCTCATTGTTTTCGGCCTCTTCGTGCTCCCTGCTTCCCTGGGGAAGGTTGGTGTAGTTGGCCAGGCCACTGAGCAGGGAGGACACCATGGGGCTGGTGTCCATCTCCTCCTAAGGAGGAAAGGCATCCATGTGAGGAAACTGGGGGACCAGATTTGGGGGCAGGGGGGTGGGTGTAGGGTAAAGTGGGTGGTAGGAAGATGGAGGCCAAACTACTGAGGTTGGGATGAGAGGGGGAGGAATTGAGGGGGAGGAACAGGAAACATGGTGACATAGAGGGAGGGGAGGTGGTAGGGGGAGGGAGGGATGGAGAGGAGGCTACTCTTCCCCGGCAGAGAGGGAGCAGCTTATGAGCCAGGGTGCCTATCTGCAGATTGGGGTTCAGCAGCCTGATCAGCCCACCTCAAACAGGGCCATGTTCTTGCCATCGTACTCCTTTCCCTTCTCTGTGTCGGTGCTGTTGATGAAGGGACTGCTTTCCTTGGGGTTACCATCACCTGAGAAAGCACACCAGTCAGTGGCCCAGAACCCACTGTTTGTCCCTCACCACCCACACAGTCCTGTGGCTTCTGGAACCCTGGGCCTGGCTGGGTCATAACTGGAGAAAGGGGCCACCGTCTTTGGAGCTCACAGCATGTACACGGAGCCCATGCCCTGCCTGGTATGTTCTAGGAGTGTAGTGGACAGGTGAGCGTTTTCCTGTTCCTGTGGGTTCTATGTCACCGGGGGACAATCAGACTCCTCAGAGTTCTCTTCCTGGACATAACTGCTGCTTGGGGGCAGACACGTTCTTCCCTGGGGAGGAAGGCAGAGGACACTGCAGCCTGAAGCCCCAAGGACACTCGCTCCACCTCTTGGAGATGTGACCCCTCTGTCACCTCCATAGCCATCCTTGCCGTCATCTAGATTTCTTCCATGTGCCAACACAGGAATGGAGAGGGAAGAAAACACAGAAAAGGACTGGATCTGCCCTTAGGAAATCAGACCAAGGCCAGGGAGCCAAGCAGTAACCAGGAATTCCCAATCCAAAGTGATAAAGTCCATGTAGAAAGATGAATAAGGCACTGTGGGAACGCAGGAGGGCACCCAGCCCGGGCTGGGAGGTCACGGAAGCCTTCCTAGAGGAAGTGACGTGTCAGCTGTGAACCGAAAGATGAGTAAGAACTAGACTGGGAGGGAGGCGGGAGAGTGTTCCAGGCAGACAGAACAGCAGAACAGCATGTTCGATGGCTCAGAGGTGAGTTGGAGATGCTGAACGAAGTAGGATCTGGCTGAGTCTGAGGAAGGGGGTTGTTGTGTA
This sequence comes from Perognathus longimembris pacificus, assembly GCF_023159225.1. Taxonomy (NCBI): domain Eukaryota; kingdom Metazoa; phylum Chordata; class Mammalia; order Rodentia; family Heteromyidae; genus Perognathus; species Perognathus longimembris. Next base: position 76,959,677 of record NC_063166.1, on the reverse strand, counting down.
CGGAGGTGAGGAAGCAGCTCAAGAATGACCAATGGATTGGCAAAAAGACCTTCCTGAGAAGGTAAGGTGCAGAACGTCCTTAAAGAATGAGCAGGCCACATTAAAGAATCGAGACCTCATGCCTGGATGGGCAATCATGGACTCTTCCAGAGGCGCTAGGAGCCCAGATATGTTTTAGAACAATACAGAAACAGAAAGGAATGCAAAGAGTTTCAGGAACCCAGGCAAGGACAAGTGAAGAAGATCAAGACCACAGAATTGTGGGACAATGGATGGGTGGACTGAAGAATCACCGGCACTTTTCTATGCCACATGTCTGGGGAGAAAAGGAGGAATGACAGGTAATGCCTGGGGTTTCTACCATGGGTGAATGAGTTGGCGATGGTGGTCCTTAATAACCTGGAAGGCTAGAAGTCGGGGTGAGGAAGATGCCAAATTTAGTTGAGGGTGAGATACTTTAAGGTCCTCAAGCTGACATGTCCAGAAGCCACTGGGTATATGGATGGGATCTGCCTAGGCTGGGGTATGCAGAAGGTGAGGGCGTGGGATAAGCCGTGTATCCGGATGATCGCTCAAGGAGAAAGGTCCGCAACAAGGGAAGGGTCCTTCAGAAAGATCTGAGGCCTCGGTGGATGCATCTTCTCGGCCACAGGGCTGAACACCAGCAGTCGACATCTCCCCGGAGATGCCCCTGGAGAGATTCCTCACTGACAATCCCAAATGGAACTTGGCATCTTTGATCTCTTTATTTCTTGGCGCTCCTCCCCATCCCTATTCAAATTCTCTGCATCCTCCTCCCTGCCTCCCAGAGCCCTGCCTCCGTCACTCAGCTAGGGCCCATCTCCAGAGCATGACCACCCAATCCCACCCTGGCTACAAATGACTAGAAACAAAGCAGCATCGATTCCAGGGAAGCTCGCGGCCACCCAGCCTCCTGTCACCACCTCGCTCGCTCATCCAGGCAGATACACCTGGTTGCCTAATAGGGGGTCACTACCAGCTCTTTTTTCTCACATGGGACTATGATGCATCCTCCCCTGATAGATGCAGGAAATAGTCTTTAGATGTGAATTCTCTAAGGTCTCCCTTCATACTCCAGGGCCTCAGAACAGCTGTCTGGGGGCCAGACAACAGTGTTGAAGTAGGAACGTAAGTAGGTTCTCTCTCTCTCTCTCTCTCTCTCTCTCTCTCTCTCTCTCTCTCTCTCTCTCTCTCTCTCTCTCTCTCTCTCTCTCTCTCTCTCTCCAGAGCTTCACTTGTAGCTTTATGGTGGTTTATTAGAGGTAAAAGTCTCATGGACTTTCCCACTCAGGTTAGCTTTGAACTACAATTCTCAGATCTCAGTCTCCTGAGTTGCTAGGATCACAGGCGTGAGCCACCAACACCTGGCTTTTTTTTTTTTTTTTTGCTTTGTTTTCTGTTTTGTTTTGTGCCAATACTGTGGCTTGGATTCAAGGGCTAGGCACTGTCTCAGCTTTTCCTTCAAGGCCGCCACTCTATCACTTGAGCCACCGTCCCCTTCTGGCTTTTTTCTGGTTAACTGGAGGTAAGAATCTCAATGATTTTCCTGGGTTGGCTTTGAACCATGATTCTCAGATCTCAGCCTGCCCAAGTTCTCTCTCCTTTGAAAATGCTGACAAGGTTTCTCCTGTTCTTGATGCACCCTGTAGGAACTAGAGAAGGTGCAAGGGCGTGAGGTGACAGGAAATTTCCTAACAGCTAAGGGAAAGGGCTGGAGTCCCGGAAATCTAGGTCCCGAACCTAGCCTCGTTGCTACGTCTTCAGGTCCGGCCAGCCACAGTCTTCTTTGCAATGGGGTGTCCATTGTGCGTAACTCACAGCGTGAGTGGTTAGGGGGTTCGCTGGGATAATGCACCTTGGGTGTGTGCCCACCCCTCCGCGGGTAGCTATTACTGTCACTATGACAAGTATCTGGTGCACAACCAACCGGTGCTCCTCACCCCACACCCATCCCCCACTGCAAGATGTAGGGGCTTGCCCTGTTTCCTTTCGGTCTGGCTCCCCTCTCTTAGAGCCGGCATCTCTCCGGGACCAAGGACCACCAACTGCAGAGCGCCTCTCCTCCGCCTGTCACACCTTTCTCCAAACCCTCCTCTTTTGCGGGGGTAGGGCCGGGGGGAGGGCTAGGGGCGGGAGGTGAATAGGTGGCGAGAAGAAGAAGGGCATCCTGGCCGGAGACCCCAGAACTAGGCAGCCCGACTCTGGTCTCCATGGTGACCGCGCGGGCCGAGAGCGCTGCGCCGAGCGAGCGGAGCCGGCCACGCGCCCGCAGCCGCTTATGTAACGCGGCGCGCAGCGCAGAGCCAGACGACAGGCCCGATCCCAGCCAGGAGAAGAGGGCAGGGAAGGGGGGCGGCTCGGTAAGCTAGTCCTGGGTCCCGCCTTTCCATCCGCTGTCTGGGCGGGACGCCAGGCTCCTGGCCTTGTCACCGCCAAAGGCGGATTTCGTCCCCTCCCTGGAACGCCGGGCGCACCAGTTGAGGGGGGCGGGGGGGGGGGGTGTGGGGAGCCTGCTTCTGAGTTCTCAAAGGAACAGGACAGGGAAGGGGAAACTCTGACTCCCCAGAGCCCGGAGTCAGGGTGCTGGGGGAGGGCCGAGCGGCCCGCCCAGGGAGAGAGGCCGGGCCAGACTGAAGCTGCGCCCTCCCCGCCCCCGCCCCCGCCCCCTGGGAGCTCTCAGCCCGAATCGGCTTTCAATTAAGCTGTGGCGGCCAGGGCTCCCGGGGAGGAAACTGGAGAGCGGCCGCGAGGACTAAGGAGCCGCCCCCCTCCTCCGCCCCCCCCCCCGGGGCCTAGGGCTGGACCTGGGGGAATCCCGAGGCCAGCCTGGAGAGGCAGAGGGGGCTCAGACCTCAAGGGAAAAGGAGAAGTGGACCCCGGGGACAAGATCCTTGGGTCCTTCTGTGGCCCCCAGAGAAGACCTCTTGTGTGGGCCACTCCCTCCTCCCTGAGGTCAGCATCCAGGGCCTTCCATCCAGCTCCAAGAGTCTAGATTCCAATTCCAGGGGCTTCTCCGATCTCTCTTCAAGCTCAGAAAGTCTTCAGCAACTCCTACCACTTCCTCTAGGCTCCCTGGAGGCCTGGGCTCTCTGGGACCCGAATGCCTGACGCAGATCCTGGCCACTCCGGTTCCAAGTCCTGGACCCTATATATAGAAAGGTCTCCAGATGGGCCCCTGCTGCCGTGTTTAGGAACTAATAGGGAGGGATGAGAACCGAAGAGTTCCTCATTCGACTGCTATTGCAAACACATAGATGCCTCTTGCTAGGACTCCAGAGCCCCCCGTGGATATCTAGAGGCCCACTGAAGCATTGGTAAAGGAAGCAGGAGCTAGAAGATCGGGCTATATGGGGAGGGGGGGGCGGGGAGCCGAGAGATTACCTCCCAACCTGAGCCCTTGTCCCAGAGTGGAGTCATGGGAAGGGGGTTCCAGAAGGAAACGACACCACCTTGTTCCTTGGGCGCTGCGTTTGAGACTTCTGGAGCTGCTGCAGGCAGGATTTTGGCAAACCCCCTCCCCCTACAGCTGAGGCCGCGGGTGGAGACGGCTATGTGATGAGGTGACCTCAGGGTCACCGGAGAGATGGATGAGCTGGTCAGCAGGGCCGTTCTGGCTCCCGTACAGGACCCGGCCTGGGGATGGATGGGGAGGAGGGGCTCTCCGGCAAAGGATCTGGGCACCTTGATGTCCTAACCCTTTCAAGCCCCCATTTGGCCCTGACTTGGGATCCAGAATAGAGGATCTCAGAGTCAAATCTCCCAGTGGCTGAAAGATCACGCTTTTTTGGCCCTTGGGGCCCCTTCTGCCATCCCTGCACCCAGAAGTCTGCGGGAGTCTCGGCCCAGAGGGTCAAGCAATGCCCAAGGGAGCGTTTGAAGGCGCTGAGCGCAGACAGCAGGCGCGGGAGGTGCGCTACTGCGCAGGGGACGCAGCGCCACCGGAGGGTGGGGGCTGGGGGCGGCTGACAGCCGTGATGGATGGCTGAGGCCGCTGGGGGGCGGCGGGGGGCCTGGGAACCCGAGGGGGTGGCTGGCCCCAAGACCTCGGAACAGGGAAGCCGCGGAGGAGGAAGGGGAGAGAGCAGGAAGCGCAAAAGCACTTGCTCAGAGCACCTTATCTCCTGACCAATCTCCGCACCCACCGCAGCAGCGCGGTGTCTGCAGTGCCGGTGCCGCGGAGCCCGGGATTTGATCGGTCGGTCGTGGGGACCCCGTGTCTGAGGCCTCCCGCCACGAAAGCTAGGAGAGCTACCTAGAAAGACTCCTCCCTACCCCGCCCTGGAAACCACACTGCTCTGGCCCCAGGATACCAACAGAAGGGGCAAGAGGGAAGAAAGGAGGGTGGTCGAGCTTCTAGTCCTGCATAGGAACCCACGGGGAAACGACAAGGAGAGGAGATTTCGCAAAGTAGAGCTGAGAATCTAGAGGAGGTCGCTTCAGAAGGAGGTCGGGACTCGGGAAGCCTCGGGGGAGGGGTCTGGACTGCACCAAGTGTCCCCCTAGGGGACACCTCAGCCCGGACGGGGGCTGTCACATGCTCCCCAGCATCACAGCCACCTTTCTCCCACCTTCCATCTGGAAGGCTCCGAGCAAGGGACTGCAGCAGAGTGCGCCCCCAGGCCCCACCGGTCCCCGCTCTGCGCCAGGACGCCCGGGTCCCCAATCGGGGAAAGGAGCCATATCCCCCCACACACACACCCGTCGAGCTGCATGTCAGCTCATTCTAGATCTTCCATCCCCTTCCCGCTGCTTCCTCGGCTCAGTTAACCCAAGTGGGCAGCCCCAGGCCGCTGATCACGACCACCCCTCCGGCCCAGCTGGCCCCCCGGGCGCGGCGCATTCCAGCACCTCGGACAGCGCCTGGCGCATTCCAATGGAGCGGGGCTCGGGGCTCCGGGCGCCGCGCGTCCCTGGCCCGGGTCTTCGGCAGGCGGCGCCCCCCCCCCCCCGCCCCGCTCCGCCTCTCACCCGGAGCCGCCCCCTCCCCTCCCCGCCGCCCCCGGACCACTGCTTACCGGGGTTGGCTCCCCCATCGCCGTCCTCGCAGTCCGTCAGGTTGTTTAGCATGGTGGCGGCGCGGTTCCGGGCCGGGGATGGCTGCGCCGCTTCGCCCGCACCCCTCTGCCCGCCTTCGCCGCGCTCGCCCGCTCGCTCGCTCGCTCGCTCTCTCTCTCCCTTGCTCGCTCGCTCGCTCTAGCTCTCGCTCGCTCTCCGCTCCACGGAGGAAGAAGCTGCAGTGCCCGCCCGCCCGCCCGCCCGGCGCACACACACTCGCGCGGACACACGCTCACACCCGCGCGCGCCCCCTCGCAGCCGCGGCGCGGCTCACCTCATCCCGTATGCAGGAGGCGTGAGCCACTGGCGGGCTGGGGGGAGCCCGGGGGAGGAGGCCGGGGGCGGGCCGCGCGAGCCCGACGGCCCCCCGGCAGGAGCACGGGGGCTCGCGCGGGTGGGACGAGGGGAGGCTGCGGGGGGCGCAGCCCTCGCCTCCCCCGAGCAGACGCAGCTCCCCCCCCCCCACTCCCCGGCGCAGGCGGGGCCCGGCACGTGGGCAGGTGCCATCCCGCGCCCTAAAAATAACGGCAGGGAACTAGGTCGCGGCCGCGGGGAGGCGGCCCCGCAGCGGCTGCCTGGCTGGGGGGTCTGGGGCGACCCCCAGGGGGAAGAGGAGGGGGACTGAGGCGGTGGGGGGGGCGCTGCCCTGGAAGGTGGGGCCCTCGGGAGTCTGTCTGCCAAGCTGGAGAGGCCTATCCTGCAGGGAAGAGAACCAGGAGGCCGGAGCGGGAGGGATGCAAAGTCCAAGGCCTACATGGGACGCGCTGGGCTGCGCCCCGAAGGGGCTCGGGTCACCGGGCTGTCTGGCCCCTCCTGGTTTTAAATGGGTGAGTTACAGAGAACTCTCTCCTCATGCGTAGCCGGACAGGAGGAGACTCCGCATCTCACCCCCAAGGCAAGTCTCTGGACTCCACACGGGGACTTCCAGGCCGGGGAGAGTGGTCCTGCGGTGGGAGAGGGGGCAGCAGTGGGGCTTGGGGAGAATTCACTTTCCACCCGGGATGGTGCAACCTCTAGGGAGAGCGTGTGCTCGCCCCAGGCTGGCCAGGAACCGGGTGGGGGAGGGGGAACTGGGCCGCCTGTCTGTTGGGGACCAGATTTTCTCCTGGGGCGGGAGTGTCTAATCCCCTAATCCAGGATTGCTTTCTGAGGCTTCCAGAGCTGACATGCTCTCGGTGTGTCTCCCCCCCCCACACCCCTGCTAAAACCAGTCCCTCCCCCCTCCACACACACACAGGGTTTTGATCATCCTCAGATGCTTTGGCACCCCTAGAATCCAGGCAGGAGCTGGTGATGGAGACTTCTCGGGAAAGGGGCATCAGAAGTGTGGGCCCTTTGCATCTCTGGCAGTTAAACATATGAGGGCACGAGTGAATTAAGGGAAAATGTCTTCACAGTCGGCCTCCTTTCCAATGCTGGTCCTCTCAATTCCAGGGGCTGTAGGATTGGGTGAGGATGGGCTATAGGACTGGGTCATCTTACCTTTTATAGGTGCAAAAAAAAAAAATGAAGAACCAAAGAGGGAAGATGTTTACCTATAGACATAACGCTAGTGAAGGATGGGATCCAGCCTAGAACCCTACTCCTTTTACTCTAATTTAGGACCTTTCTCCTAACAGGACCCCCTTTTAAATTAGTCTTGCCCTTGATTAAAAGAGCCCAGTATAGTAATATACCCCTGTAGTCCCAGCATTTAAGAGGCTGGAACAGACCGATCCTGAATTCAAAGCCAGCCTGGGACTATATAGCAAAACCTGTCTCAAAATGGGGAAGGGAGGGAAGGAGGGAGAGAGAAGAAAGGAATGGGAGGGAATGGAAGGTAGGGAGAGCGGGAAGGAGGGTCACCGTGAGGCTACTCAGCAGCTTCTCCTTCTCCAGCTCCTAAAAAGAAAACATCAGGGATTGAGTCTAAGATGAGCTTCGCCCCCTTTGATGCTCAGGCTTTGGATCTGCAGGGCCAGGGTGGCCTCTGGCCTTTCAACTGAAGGCCTTCAACGGTCCCCAGGCGTCAGTCACCGCCACGGCAACCTGCATGACAGGATGTTTCAGGACTATGGACAGTGCCCACCATTTTTTTTTTTTTTTCCCACACAGATTTATGAATGGTCTAAGGTTGGGTCAGCGACGGGGTCTTCTGCGGTGGGGGGGAAAGGGGGGAGGGCACCCATGAGATGTCACTACCACGTAGCTTTGTGGACACCCCACCAACACTTTAGACTCTCCCAAAGAGTAACACACACACACACACACACACACACACACACACACACACACACACGGTGAGATGGTTTTGGATTGGTGATGGGTGCTGAAAGGATAGCAGTGGAAAGACCATTTCCCAACAATTTCTCAACACTCCAGCAGCAATGTGGTCTTCCATTACTCTGCAGATATGCGTAACACAGTAAAACATGTCAAGTATGTTTGTTTGAGAAATACTGTGGAAAAGGATAATTGCCGAAGTTCTGCAGCAATTCCAGGTCTGAGGGGTTCCTTGGGGAAGCATTTCCTCCATTTGTGTCCCAGAGCTAGTGCAGCTCTGACCCACTCAGAGAACAACCCAACATGGGGGAAACCTAGCTCTCTAGGGGGTTGGGTGAAGGCAGAGTGATTCCTCTTGCCTTTGAAGCTCTATCCATCTTCCCTCACTGGAGTTTTGATCTCTTGAACTATCTGGGACTCATGAATTGTGGTTCTATCCTGGATTCCCCCTCAGAAGTCTGCACACCCCTGGACAAAATGCAAGTCCCCCTCTCTGGGCCTCAGTATCCCTATTTGTAAACTGAAAGGGCTAGGCTACAAGATCCTATGCAGTCTGACAATGAGTCTCAGGCTAAAAATCACAAAGTTCTTCCTTTGGATCCCAGGCCAAGTATGATACAGCCCCAGGGGAAGACCCCAGCCCCTCAACTAACACCGCTCACCTCTCAAGGAGACTGAGTCCTATCCTGGGCTGATACTGTCTGTGGTGAAGCTATAAGCAAGTGTGTGGCAAGAACCTCCTATAGTGCCAGCATGAGCCTGGTCAGCAAGAAGAGGCCCTCAGCTCTAAGACCCGGGCATATGGCTGTCCACAAAGTACTTTCTCCAGTCACAGTTCTGGGGTCCAGAGCCCTTGGGAGATGCAATGCTAACAAAACGCTCTCGTTAAAGCAGCACAACATGCAGAGCTGGGCAAGGTCCTATTTTTGAACTCTGAAGCGCTACAATTTATACCCCCTCCCACCTTATGCTTCTCAGAGAGGGGGAAAAAAAAGCTCAGAGAAGCTGTTTTCCCTTGATCAGGATTTGAGACCTGAAAGAGACTTTATACATTTTTTTCCCACTCACCACTTATAGTGACATTGGAGTCTGGAAATGGAAGTGGAACAGAAGGTATGTTCTTCATGGAGTAAACTTGTGGCACTCCAGCACCCCAACCTCTAGCCCAAGGCCTCATCTACTGAATCAGAAGAGGGGGGCCATCGGAGAAAACTGCAGTCAGCTGACTTGGTCTTCCTTTTCCAGCACGAAGTGTACGTTCTCTCTGATGGTTCAATCCCTACCCACCCTTATCTCCATGGCACTACCTCACAACCTGCCCGCCCACCCTCAGCTGTGGTCTCATGGAGCAAAGGCCCCAAGCCCTCTCTGTCTTCCAATGTCCCCCCATCTGCATGCCCCATCCTCCAGACCCCAGATCCTAGCAGTGAATTGATGAGTCCAGTGCATAGCACACCCCCCCACACACACACACGGGGCTCACCGTGAGCACGTCAACCACCACCGTCTCCGTGGCAACCGGGGGCTTAATTAACAGGCTGCAGACCTGTTACCATGGCAACAGAACCCCAACAGCCCCCCTATTCCCCTGCAGACTCAGCCTGTCTTCCCCCTTTTCCCAATCCAGACCCCCTCCCACTGCCCTCAGCCCCACCCCCATCCCACCTGGAGAGCGAAGGCCTGCAGATCACTCTGGTTCATTGAGAAGACAGAAAGCGGAGAGGAGGGGGATGAGAGAGAGAGAGGGAGAAAGAGGCTTGTCACCATGGCAACTGCAGCCCCGTTCATAACCAGTTTGTTGCTATGGAGAATCCTAGGGCTCACCTTGGGCTGAGGTACTGGGCAGTGAGGTGCCGAGTCCTGTGAAACTGAGGCTACAGCAACTAGAAAACTTCTTGGACCGAGATCTCCAGATTGTGTATTGGGGGGGGGTTGAGGGAGGGAGGGAGGGAGGATGACAACAGTGTCCTTCCCAATTTACAGATTGAGAGACTGAGATGTGAGGTTTCCACATGTTTATGGGGGATGTGGACAGCTTGACCCTTCTAGGTCATCAGAAACCCTGTGTGTGTGTGTGTGTGTGTGTGTGTGTGTGTGTGTGTGTGTGTGTGTGTGTGTGTGTGCTGACACTGGGGCTTGAATTCTGGGCCTGGACACTGTCCCTGAGCTCTTTTGCTCAAGGCAAGTGCTCTACCACTTAAGACACAGCTCCACTTCCGGCTTTTCTGGTGGTTCATTGGAGAAAAGAGTCTCACAGACTTTCCTACCTAGGCTGGCTTTGAATCTTGATCCTCAGATCTCAGCCTCCTGATTAGCTAGAATTACAGGCGTGAGCCACCTGCACCTGGCAACTCTTAGTATTTCAATGGCTGGATGGGCCATTCCTGTCAACTCCTTTCTACCACATGTGGTTAAACTGAGGCCTGGGGAGAGGAGCAATGTGCCCAAGGCAACACCATCAGAGGGGCTGAGCTAGAGCACAATGGCTCCAATGGCTCTCATTGGTCCTGCTCCGTCCCCCCAGCCTAAAATATAATCCCTTTCCCTCAGCGTTGGTCCTGTCTGTCCTATGGCTCTTTCCAGTTTCCTACCTCCTCTCTGAGAAACTGAGGCACAGTGTGGGACTTAAAACGAATGGGGGAATATTTCAGCATTGTAACAGTTGGTCCCCGGCCCACTTGTGTCCAACCAGATCACCATCAGCCTTCTCAAGGAACAGGTGAGGCAGCCAAGACACAGGTGGGCTGCAGCCAAGGGTTGATGGTGGGTCCAACCAGAGGTCAGCCTCTAAATGGCCTCTTCCATCTGCTATGGGGTGGGCAGCAGCAGCCCAGGGTTAATGGTGGGTCCAAGGCTCAGCCTCTGACTGGCCTCTTCCACCCTTGGCAGGTCACACTGTCCCTGGGAGCTGCTATTTTGGCAGCAGAGAGCGTCCCAAGGGACAAGCTCCATTCTCTAGGCCCAGAGTAAAAGCCAGTGCTCACACACCTGTGCCCTGAAGTCCCCCCCCCCCAATCACTCTCACCCCTCCCTACGGACCTGAGACAAGAGGTGGGAGAGCATCCCTCTGAGACCAGAAGGCTGACACAAAAACAGCTGTGGAAAAGGCACCCCAGAGGCTGGACTCCCCTGGACGCCCTGGGCTAATTCCCCACAGTGTCTGTTAAGGAGGAGATGATTGAGGCTTCCTCAGGGCTTATGAGGTTAAAGATCACTCAACCCATTCCAAGATGAACTTCCAGGGCAAGCTTACACAAAGGTGCCTATCCCATGGATAGACACAGAAATATATTCACCAGTGTGCCCACTGACATACTGGCAATACACATAAGCTCTGAGCCACTGAGGTGCTCACACACACACACAGACAGAGCCACAAGCACATAGTATTATACACATATCCATCTTGCACACACATCTGCACACTCAAAACCTGGCACTACGTTTTACTTCAGCTGTGCAGAAACTTGACAGTACGAATGGAAAGACTGCACAATCACCTTGGGACACAGCACATGGCTATCTTACTTCCAGGTGAGGGGGTAGGGTGCAGAACCACCTTCTTGTCTGTAGAGCCCTGAGTATCCGACTAAACACCAGGTTCTGGGCCTGGGCCTCAGAACACAAAGATAAAAGGAGACAGTCCCTGACCTTGAGACGCTCTAATAAAGAGACACACAAGCAAATAACGGCCATCCATTGGGATATGTGCTCCAGTGAGTGGGCTGAAAGGAAATGGCCACCTTTACCTGGGAGGGAGGGAAGGTAGGAAGGACTCCCAGAAAGGATGAAATGAGCTATAATTCGTAGGAGGAGTCTTCCTGGTGTATGGAGGTGGTAAATTGACAGAGATAGCTATAACGGTAAAGAATATGAATGACAGACTGAAGGGTTGGCCTTTAGTCTACAGTGATGGGCGCCTTGTGTGGGGGACGATTAGAGCAGGCCTGGAGGTAGGGATCACAGCGAGGAGGCTGCGGCCATAGCCCTGTGAGATCTGGAAGGCTTGGACCAGGAGCACCGTGACAGGAGAGAAATGCAGACAGATTCTGGATCCTTTCGGGAGGTCAGTGGCCAAGCCATGAGGACCAATTACATTTGGTGAGAGAAGAGGAGGCGGGGAGGATGCCTCCAGATTGCTGACTTTTTTTTTTTTTTTTAAATCTGGAAGGCTGATAGGCCATTCGTGAAAAAACGCCAAAAGGAATAAGACAAATTCCAAGACAGATAGGCAGGGAAAGGAGCACACATGCACACACACAGCCTCCCAGTGTCCGCATCCAGGAAGCGGTCATTTCATAGGACCGGGCCGCCCCCCCCCCGGAAGTGCAGGCCTCGATTGTTCATCTATGCGGTGAAGAGCTGGCGGAGGAACCCCCCGCCCCCCCCCCCCCACCGGCCTGGGGTCTGGACGCTGGGGCTTGCTTGGGTCGGGGCGAGCTCACCGGCGGCTCGGCAGCGACCCCTGGCGGGCCCGGGAGGCACTTTCTCCTCCCCGCGCGGGGGGCGCTCCGAGCCCATGGGCCTGGTTCCTTCCAGTCTAGGGGCGCAGAGCTAGGAAGGGGGTCCCCTCCAAGTGGCCCCCTTCAGGAGAGATTCTCTGCGCAGCCGGGGCCGGAGGATCCCCAACCCCTGAACGCTGCACGTAACTCCCATTACCACGGCTTCGGGCTGGTGAGGAAGGCGCCCCCGCCGCGCCCGTGCTGGCCTCTCCCTTACCCTCGCGGGGGGGCTACGGGAGACAGGACTGGGGGGCTACCCTAGACCTAGCTGCTCGGGATTCAAACTAACTTCTCGGCCTACCCTTCCCCCAGGCGTCGGGGGCTCCTTTAGAAAGGCAGAAGAGCGGGGGACCCACCAGGCACCAAGGGCCCGCCCACCTGGCACCTGCCTCGGTGACCTCAATTCCTGTCCCTCTCGCCCCCGGCCCTCCCGCCACCCTGGCCCGTTCCCACCTTCCTTGTCCAACCGCTCCCCGCGGGTGGCGCTTTCTGGGGGTCTCCAAATCGACCGAGCCCCGCCTCCTCCCCTCGGATCTGGGCCCGCCCCTTAATCACATACTCCCCCAATTCCCACCCCCCACCCCAATCCCGTCTCCCTCCCTCTGACGTCTCCTACTCGAGGTAGCTCGCCCCTTTATGGTCCTCTTGGCCTATTTCCCCGCCGAGACCCCATCTCCTCCACGGCAGGATCGTCGCCCTCCTTCGCCCCCCTCACCACCCGCCGCCCCCCGCCACGCCCCAACGCTCCTAGGCCCCGGTCCGCAGTGTGGCCCCGCCCACATCGGCTATGGCCACGCCCCCTCTCACTTTCCGCTCGAGCGCCCCTAGTCCCTTGGTGGGTCCCCACGACTTTCTCTTCTCTGGGGGACCCTCTCTCCAGTCCAGCCCCTCGGCTCCAGGCATCAGGCCCGCCCCGGCCCGCCCCGTGCGGCCCCGCCCCCGGCATGGCCCCGCCCCCGCAGCCCCGCCCCCGCGGTGGCCCCGCCCCTGCGGTGGCACCGCCCCCCTGCGGCCTCTACCTTTGACGTCTTCCCCCGGGAGGTGGCGGGGGTCCGCGACTGAATGTCTACGCGACTCGGGGTCCGGGGTGCGGGCGGGCGCCGCGGCGGGCAGCGAGGTGACGGTGAACCTGCGGCTCATGGCGCGGAGCGGGGCCGGCCGGCGGCGCGGCCTGGATCGCACAAGTGGCCGCAGTGGGGATCCGGGAGCGAGACCGAGCGGCTCCCGCTCGCCCGCCCGCCCGCCCGCCCGCCGGCCGCCCCCCGCCCCGCGCCCGCCCCGCGCCGCGCAGGGTCCTAGTGCCCGCTGCGCGGGGCCTCCCGAGCCTGGCCACTGCTCTCCCAGGCCCTCGGCTCGGACCCACCTGGGGAGCCCACCCACCCGTGAGTCATTCCTCGCGGGGAGGCCCAGCTCTGCCGGGATCTCCCACACACCTGGGCCCCCGTGGACTCACCCATTCATTCAGCAGGTTGATGGCCTCCAGGCAGTGGTGCCAGGCTGGGCCACTGGGACAGAGCCGTGAATGAGATGAACTGGCTTCTCCTCCTGTGGCCCATGTTCTAATGAGAGAGGGGAGGAAGAGTGTGAGTGAGCAAACACGCGGTCATACATATTTGTTAAGGAATAAAGCAGGATCGTGGGATGTGGCAGAGTGTGGAGGTGGGGGGGGGGGTGAAGAGCTGCTTTCGTGGGTGGCCTGAGAAGGGCTCCCAGAAGATATTTCCACTCAGACCCCACAAGAGAGGAGCCAGCTGTGCAAAAACCCAAGGGTGAAGTAGCAAATGCAGAGGCCTTGCGGGGCCTGCACAGATCAAAAAGGAGCAAGATGGCCATTGTGTCTGGAACAGAGTGGAGGAGAGACTCATAGTAGCTGAGGGAGGGGAGGGAAGCAGATCAGATGGCTTTTTTTTTTAAGTCTTTGGGGAGGAGCCTGGGTGCTTAATTGGAAAGGGATACCACTAGAAGTTTTAGTCTGGGTAATGACATGATGTAATTTGTGTGTGTGTGTGTGTGTGTGTGTGTGTGTGTGTGTGTGTGTGTGTGAGGGAGAGAGAGAGAGCACATTCTGGTCCTAGACGTTGAACTCAGGCTCTTGGCACTGACCCTGAGCCTTTTTTGCTCAAGGCTAGCACTCTACCACTTGAGCCACAGGTCCACCTCCAGCTTTTGGGTAATTAATTGGAGCTAAGCGTATCATGGTTTCCTTCCCCTGGCAGGCTTTGAACTGGGAATCTTCAAATCTCAGCCTCCTGAGTAGCTAGGATTGCAGTGCCCAACGCTGCAATTTCTATTTTAACAAGACTGGTCCCTCTGGCAGCTAAGTGAACACTGGACAGTAGAGAGGGAGTCCAGTAGAAGTCTAGGGAGGAGCACCATACAGGCCCCCAGGAGACAGTGACCGAGACTAGAGGTGGCAGCCACCTGCTTCTAGAGAAGATATGGAAGTAAGGGCAGCAGACGCTGCCTGGCATGTGGGTGAAATCCAAGAGGGCCCCTGAAAACTCTAACTGTGGTAGAGTGTAGGGCAGACAAAACCACTTCAGAAAACAGTTTAGTCGTGTGTGGCGATGCTGGATGCGGGCATACTCTCAGCCAAGAAATTTCATTCCTAGGAACGTACCCAGAATGGCTGTCCCTGTGCTGTGAAAGCCCATGTGTTTGTCTATGTATTGTATTTAAGAGAGTCTTCATAGTGGCGTTAGTCACAATGAGCCTTCAACCGAAATCTACCCAAATGTTGTACCCATAGTAAAAGATACCATTTGTGGTATGTTTCACACAAAATGTCATCTAGCACTAGGAATAAACAATCATCCTTTACAGAAAAATATGGATGAACGGTTCAAATAGAACACTGAACAAAAGAATCCAAAGCTGGGCCCTGGTGGCTCATGCCTATAATTCTTGCTACTCAGGAGGTTGAGATGTGAAGATCCCAATTTGAAGGTAGCCCAGGCAGGAAAGTCTGTGAGATTCTTATCTCCAATTAACTACCCCAAAAGCTGGGAGTAGAGCTGTGGCTCAAGTGGTAGAGCACTAGCCTGGAGCCAAAGAGTTCAGGGACAGCACCCAGGCCCTGAGTTCAAGCCCTAGGATGGACACACACACACACACACACACACACACACACACACACACAGATAGTCAGTGACAACTGAGCCAGAGGCCAGTTGCTCACACCTGTAATCCTAGCTACTCCGAAGGCTGAGATCTGAGGATCATGGTTCGAAGCCAGCCTGGGCAGAAAAGTCCCTTGGGAGCTATGGCTCAAAGTGGTATAGTGCTAGCCTTGAGCAAAAGAGCTCAGGGACAGTGCCCAGGCCCTGAGTTCAAGACCCATGTGTAGCAACAACAAAAGTGGAACCTGAGATTTGATTTGGGGCCTGTTAGGTAGAAATATCTAGTAGGTGTCAAAGCAGTGGTGTGAAGAAGCAGCTGAGCAGAGTCTGGAGCTTAGGGGAGCAGCTAAGGCTGGGGTGTCAATTTTGGAGTCTCTAGCATAGAAATGCTTCTCAAAGCTGGGGTGGAGGGGGCAGGTGAGATCACAAGGACGGAGTGGACACAGAGGAGAGGAAGGATGCAAGAAGTGTGCTTTAGAGTGCCCTGCCCTTCGAAGGTAGGAAAGGGTAGCCAGTGAAATGTGAGAAGAACCAGGAAGTGGGAATGTTCCAGAGGCCAAGTGAGGAAAGCATTTCCAGAGGGCAGGGTGGACTGTGTCCCATGTGCTCATAGGGGCTGTACAGCGGTCCTAGTGGTTTCGAAGACACTGATTCAGGCATGGCGGATAGGACCGAGTGGGTGGTTAGCGAAAGAATGGGAACTGAGGAAGTGGAAGAGAAGTTTGTGAATGGGGTGGGAGTGGGGGCAGGGAGTTGAACAGAATCTGGGGGGAAATGGTTGAGAGGGATTTTAAACAAACTGTATTAAAGAATGCTTGTAGGTCTGGGGTATGGCTCAATTGATAGAGCACCTGCCTCGTCGTAAGTGTGAAGCCTTGAGTTCAAACTCCAGTACCTCACATTAAAAGAATGCTGGACGGGGCTGGGGATATAGCCTAGTGGCAAGAGTGCCTGCCTCGGATACACAAGGCCCTAGGTTCGATTCCCCAGCACCACATATACAGAAAACAGCCAGAAGCGGCGCTGTGGCTCAGGTGGCAGAGTGCTAGCCTTGAGCGGGAAGAAGCCAGGGACAGTGCTCAGGCCCTGAGTCCAAGGCCCAGGACTGGCCAAAAAAAAAAAAAAAAGAATGCTGGAGCCAGGCACCAGTAGCTCACACCTATTTAGGAGGTGGGGAGCCAATAGTGAGGGGCAAACAAACTAGAAGAAAGGGGCTCTCTTTAAGCTCCTTCCTGGGCTCCAGATCCAAAAGCTGGAGCCGGAGCCAGTCAAGTCCCTGACCTCCGCTCACCCACTGCTCCTTGTGCTACCCGATCTGTCCTCCTCAGCCTGGCTTTGGGACCTTCTCTCATCTTGCCAGGGGGCCTCCTATCCTGACCATCCCAGAATTCCCTCTGCTCCCCTCTTACCTGCCTGCTGCCCTCACACACTCAAGTTGGGAGCCACCCGCAGCTCCCCAAACACCCCTGCTTTTTTTCTCTTCTCCCAGAACTTGGGGCGCCCACATCAGGCCCCACCGTCACCAATTACTCACTGAGAGTTGCCATCTGACACGCAGCTGTAGTAATAGTGCACCAGACATGGTGACTCACACCTGTAATGCCAACTGCTCCAGAAGCAGGGATGAGGAGGATCACAGAGGCCAAGCAGCTGGGGCACAAAAAGTTAGTGAGATTCCCCTCTCAACCAATAAGCTAGGAGCCAGTCACACCTGTAATCTCACCACTCGGGAGGCTGATGTCTGAGGATCTTGGTTGGAAGCCAGCCCAGGCAGACAAATCCATGAGATTCATATAGCCAGCATAATGCTAGAGGTGGAGGTGAAGCTTAAGTGGTAGAATGCCAGCCTTGAGTGGAAAAAGCCAAGGGAGATTGTGAGGCCTCTAGTTCAAGCTCTAGTACTGGCCCAAAGGGAAAAAAAAAAATGTTGCCGGTCCTGAAATCTGGATCTAAGCACTATCCTTGAGCTTCTTTTACTCGAGGAGAACACTCTACCACTTGAGCCACAGCGCCACTTCCAGCTTTTTTGAGTAGTTTGTTGGAGATAAGAGTCTCATGGAGTTCCAGGTTGGCTTTGAGTCCCCATCCTCAGACCTGAGCCTCTTGAGTAGCTAGGATTCAGGGCATGAGCCATGGGTGCCCTGCTAAGAAAAAGAATATTTTTTTTTCTTTTTTTTTTTTTTGCCAGTCCTGGGCTTGGACTCAGGGCCTAAGCACTGTCCCTGGCTTCTTCTTGCTCAAGGCTAGCACTCTGCCACTTGAGTCACAGCGCCACTCCTGGCCATTTTCTGCATATGTGGTGCTGGGGAATCGAACCCAGGGCTTCAAGTATACGAGGCAAGCGCTCTTGCCACTAGGCCAAATCCCCAGCCCCAAAAAAGAATATTTTTAATAAACTAAGTATGTGATGCCTATAGCTCCAACCACTGGAAGCCATAGATAGATACATCATGGCTCAAGCTGGCCCCAGGCAAAAACAGGAGACATTATCTAAAAACCAAATGGCCCCAAAGCTAAAAGGGCTGGGTGCATGGCTTCCATACCACAATAAATACTTACCTAGCACGCTCAAGTCCCTTCATCCAAACCCAATACTTCCATTAAAAAATTAAAAAGAAATAAACAGTAGTACCTACAAGCCAAGCATGACAATGTATAATAATCCCAGTCTGAGAGAGGCTGAGACAGGAGGATGAAAGTTTGAGGCCAGCCTGGGCTATAAGGGGAGAATCTGTTTCAGCAAACCTAATCACAAAACCATCCCTCTGAGGAGTTGTAGTGCCTGCCTCACAGGATTGTTTGAACCCACACAAAGCACATGGAACAGGCCTGGCTGGAACAAGTGCTGTACAGGGACTCACGCTGCCATCTATGGAAAGCCCTATTTGATCTCCGTTACCTCAGCCTTAAGTTTTGTGTCAGTCCTGGGGCTTGAACTTGGGGCCTGGGTGCTGTCCCCAAGCTCTTTGGCTCAAGGCTAGCACTCTATCACTTGAGCCACAGCTCCACTTCTAGGTTTTTGGTGGTTAATTGGAGATAAGTGTCTCTTGGACCTTTCTGCCTGGGTCGACTTTGAATTGTGATCCTCAGATCTCAGGCTCCTGAGCAGCTAGGATGACAGGCGTGAGCCACCAGTCCCTTGCACTTTAGCCATCCTTTACCCACGGCCTGCCTGCAAGGCACTGAGGGCTTTGGCAGGTTCTCAGCATATGAGAAAGATGCTGCAGTCAGCATACTTACACGTGTTCACGCACAGGCACGTGAGGATTAGTTAGAGTGGGACATTCTCAGGTTGAAGGTTTGGATGGGTTATCTTCTGGAGGCTGGCTCACTGAACCAGAAGAGGCTCTTGGCCAGCCCTCCCATGCCAGTCTAGTTGAAAGGTCATCTTGCTTAGGAGCATTTGCCAACCTCCAACGCAACGCACTGTTCAACCTCTCTGCCTCTCTCTGTCTCTCCCACCATCTCTCTCTCTCTCTCTCTCATTCACATACATGTAACACACACACACACACACACACACACTGCTGTAGGGAGTACAGCTGACTCTGTCTTGACTCAGGGAAACATGGTAGGAAGTGTTGGGGGGAGTAGATTAGGTCAACCTGACCCCAAAATTCTGCTTCTGTAAATGGCTTGCTTAATTTGTTTGTTGCATGCTCTACCCCCTGCGTCAACCCCCTACATCTGTGCTGCGCTTTTACCTTTATAAACCCCAATTTGAGGACTGCTCGGGGTCACAGTGTCAGCGCCCGAGTCTGCACTGTGTCCCTGGCCAGTCAGCCCACTTTTTGCTTCCCCAATAAATCCATCTTTTTGCTTGAGACTGCCTCTGAGTGGTGGACTCTTGGAGGGACGTGGAATCTCCTCCCTCAAGCCCCATAATACACACACACACACACACACACACACACACACACACACAAACATGACCCATTATTGTACTCTTAGCTGGGCACTGGCGGCTCACATCTGTAATCCTAGCTACTCAAGAAGCTGAGATCTGAGAATTGCAGTTTGAAAGTCCATGAGACTCTTATTTCCAATCAACCACCAAAAAGCCAGATGTGGAGCTGTGGCTCAAGTGGCAGAGTGCTAGCCTTGAGCATCAAAGCTCAGGGTTAGAACCCAAGGCCTGAATTCAAGCACCAGGACCAACATACACACACACACACACACACACACACACACACACACACAGCAGGGACTCTCCAAGCCCAAAGCCACTGCCACTAGCCACAGAATCATCCCCTCTCACTAAGTTGCACTCTCAGGACTGGAGCGGGGGATCTGTGTTTGTAACCCTGTGAGAAGCTCTAGCATTTGAGGACCGCTAAGAGGTTCTTGAAGGCAGGTCTGAAGTCCAGTTCATTTCTCTCCTCCCAGTGTCTCACCTGGATTCTGTCTCTACAGAGGGGCTCAATGAATGGCTGATGAACAAATAGCGTAGTCATTTCCTCAGCCATGCAAGAGAAATAATCACATGACACCTTCCCAACAGGAAGTAATCACACGACAGCTATAGGAAGGACTGTGTATGTCAATATTTATGAAGAGCCTAGCGCAGTGCCAGGCCCATAGTAGCGCTCTATCAATGGAATACGTACGCACCGATGAACAGGTATACATACATAAACACAAACTACTCTACAGGTTACACCATCTATATTTATTAGAAACAGACCAACAACAAAGGAAGGAGTGAAGAGAAGGCCCAGCCCGCCTCCACTCCTCCCGGCCTCCAGAACACGTCACCAGTTTGTATCCAGCAAACTGGCTCGTTCCTCCCCACGAGAACGGTCCCGGCGGAGACCGGCGTGGCGCTGCTGAGGCAGGACGGGAGCCCTACTCCTCAGGGCACTGCAGGATGTCAAAGGTCACGTAGCCCACTTGATCCACCTGGTTCACCTCATTCCGAGAACTCACGCGCCAGAAGAAGCGGTCCTGACAGAAGTAGGCTTTCTCTGCAGGGGACAGGCAGGGGACATTACAGAAGCCATCCCTGCCTGCCTGCCGGCTGACACCCACTAGAGACAGGAGCAAGAGCTCCTGGACTTTCTAGAGCTTTCTAAGGTTTTCACATCACACTTCCATCTCCACCACCTGCCTGGATGATGTGAAGGATACAGACCCCGTTGCTCAAATCACAGGCACAGAGCCTGGCACAAAGTAGGTGGTGCTCGGTACCCATCTTGTGAATGAACCGGCAGATGAATGGATGGGTGTTCTATCTTAGTGCTCAGGACAATTCATTGTTCATTCACTGAACAAACCCATTCATTCATTCATTCTCGTCCACATTCACTGAGTGCCTACTATGTGTCTAACAGTGCTGCAGGTGGTTAGAATACAGCAAAGAAAAATGCAGGCACAACTCAATTCTTTTGGAGCTCACCGTTTAATGGGGGCAAGAGAACACACAAACCCAAAAAGAAATGAGATTGGTGTGACAATGTACAAAGATATGGAGGAAATAGAAACAAATAAATAGATTAGTATCAGAGACAGCCTATGAGATGGTGGAGTTACAACCTGAAGGATGAGGGAGAAGAAGAGAGAGGGGGAGAAAGTGACGGAGAGGGAGAGGAGATGGAGAGGGAAAGGGAAAGGGAGAAAGACACACACACACACACACACACACACACACACACAGAAGAGAAGAGAGAGAGAGAGGAGAGAAGAGAGAAGAGACTGATGAGAATTATGGAGAAAGCTTTCCAGAGGGAACTGGCAGAGGCTCTAAGCTAGGAATGACCTTGATCTGTTCAAAGGGCAGCCAGTGTAGGTAGAGCAGAGTGAATGCCAGGAGTTTGAAGAGGAGAACACCAAGGCCAAAGTACACAGTGGAAGGGGAGGTCAGATCCTGCACTTGCATATTCTCTCTCTCTCTCACTTTCTATCTCTGTGCTGATACTGAGGCTTGAACTTAGCCTTGTGCTCTCACTTGGCATTTTTTGCTTAAACCATACATAGTTATACTTCCAGCTTTTTGCTGATTAATTGGACTTTTCTGTCCAAGCTGAGCCACACTCCTCAGCTCTCAGCCTCCTGAGCAGCTAGGATTACAGGTCTGAGTCTCCAGCACCCAGCTCAGATCCTGGCCATTGCTTTGACCTGAGAATGGGCTTGGGGACACCTGAGGACTGTGGCCCTCCAATCCGAACACCTCTCTATGTTCAGAGAATCCATTAAAAGTTATAGAAAAACAGTGTGGTCTGGGGCTGGGGTGTTTGCAAAGGCACTGATTAAAAATGATAGATGAAGAAAAGATTAGAATCACCACACCTTCTCAAGTGATGGGTTTGGGCCAGTGCAAAAGAGAAAGAAAGTTTAACTGTCATCTCAAATTTAAAGATAGGGAAACTGATAGTGACTTGTGTAAAGACACAGCTATGAAATCTTATCTCTGGGCATATCCCTGCTGGCTGCCCTGTGCCTGGCATACTATAGGTGCTTGGTAACTACTGTCTAATGCAAGAGATGAGCCTTGCTGGCTCACGCTTGTAATCCTAGCTACTCAGGAAACTGCGATCTGAGGTTCGCAGTTCAAATCCAGCCAGGTCAGAAAAGGCCCCTGAGACTCTCCAATTAACCCCCGAAGAGCAGAAGGGGAAGCTGTAGCTCAGATAGTAAAGCACTAGCTTTGAGCAAAAAAAAAAAAAAAAGCGGAAGGGCAGAGTCCAGAGGCTGAGTTGAAGCTCGGGACACACATGGAACCAGTCTGTCGATCCCATGGCCCAGGCCAGAGGGGAACAGCTTGCAGCTGGGGATGCAGGAAATGGGGTCCTTGCCCTGTGCCCCTGGCTGTATACCTCTTGTCCTGCTGAGAATCCGGCCCCTCTCTAAGGCCTGGGCTCCCCAGCAGAAGGGCAGCCCCCTCCCTCGCCTCCCTCGGGGGCCTGCACCCTCACCTCGGTACTGGAAGATGTCGTGCGTGTTCCAGGGCACCCCGGGGAACATGGTGTCCAAGTCGGCCGCGCTCTGGGGGTCCACCTTCTGCATCTTCAGGTCCAGCCTGCCAGGAGGGGGCGGAGGGATGGACGCGTGCGGGGGGGGGGGGGGGCCGCGGGCGGCGCTCGGGCTCCCCCTGCCGGCGGCCGGCGGAACTCACCTCCAGAAGCGCTGGCCCGAGAAGAGCAGCGCCTTGCCGGCTCCGCGGGGGAGGACCCCGGCCACGCGGGCCACCTCGGGGCCCAGGCCCAGCTTGTCCAGGCGCCGCGGGCCCAGCACCGCCGCGCCCGAGTACACCCACACGTGGCGTCCTGCGGGAGGAAGGGCCGCGTGGGTCGGGGGCGCGGGGGTGGGGGTGGGGAGGGGGGCTCGGCGCCCAGGGGCGTCACCGTCCGCCCGCCCGGGGAGGGGCACTGACCCGAGAAAAAGAAAATCTTCCTGGACAGCGGGTCCTCAAACGCGGAGTCCAGCCTGGCGGGCAGCGCCGGCCAGGTGTCGGCCACCTGGAAGGGACCCTGCAGCCGGCGCCCTCCGGCCTCCGACAGCCGCCAGTACCGCCTGGAACGCGGGGAGGGGGGGGGGGCGGAGCGCGGGGGCGCTGAGCGAGGGCCGCAGGGGAGCCTCCCACTCCCTCCCCGCCACCCACCACCACCCTCCCCCGTCCCCCTCCCGCTCACCCCTCCTTGAAGAAATGCAGGGAGCCTCCGATCTCCGCGATGGCGTCGAAAATCTGCACCTGGCAGGGGTCGTCCGCCGGATCCAAAGGCGCCGTGGGAGCCTGAGAGGGGCCAGCCGTCGGGGGGCCGGTAGGGCCGGCCGTGGGGGGCCCCGTGGGGCCGGCCGAGGGGGGCCCCGTAGGGCCGGATGTGGGGGGCGCGGTGGGGGGCGCGGTGGGGCACACTGTCGAGGGCGCCGTGGGCCGGGGCTCAGGTGCCGCGGTGGTTGGAGGCCTTGGGCTCGGGGCAGGGCCAGCACCTAAAGGGAGACAGCGGCTGAGACGCCCCCATTCTGTGTTTCTCTGCCCCTCCAGCCTAGACGGAGCTGGCACCGGTGCCCCCTCCTCTCTCAGAGGCTGGAGCCTGCCTCCCCCTG
Source organism: Perognathus longimembris pacificus (assembly GCF_023159225.1). Lineage (NCBI taxonomy): Eukaryota > Metazoa > Chordata > Mammalia > Rodentia > Heteromyidae > Perognathus > Perognathus longimembris. The sequence continues at coordinate 76,936,675 of NC_063166.1, read as the reverse complement.
TCGGTTTCCCGTGCATTCCCTAGGCTTTCGTTCCCGCTGTTTGTTTTTTTTTTTTACATATATATCCAGTTCTGGGCTAGCGAGGCCTGGTGGACGGAAGACAAGCAGAGCCCTTCCTGTCCCCTTGCAGGCGGGGAGAGAGCGCGTGTGTCTTTTGACTGCTCACCATGTCATACGGTGCTGACAGCTTTATAAACTCAGAGTGCCTCCTTTGATCTTCAAAGACAGACTGAATGAGATGCTTCCATCGCCCCACTTTTTGAAAAAGGAGGCGCTCATACCAGGTCACGACAAGTGATAACAGCAAAAGCACCAAGCATGTGATGCCTACCGAGTAGCTATGATTACAGGTGTGAGGCAACGTGATGCCTGCTTTACGCCAGACATCCCTCTAATCAAGATCCTGTGAGTCCGGACTACTTATTATTAATCCTTACGCCCACTCTGCAAATTAGGAAATCAAGAGGCAAACTGAGGGCTGGGGATATAGCCTAGTGGCAAGAGTGCCTGCCTCGGATACACGAGGCCCTAGGTTCGATTCCCCAGCACCACATATACAGAAAACGGCCAGAAGCGGCGCTGTGGCTCAAGTGGCAGAGTGCTAGCCTTGAGCGGGAAGAAGCCAGGGACAGTGCTCAGGCCCTGAGTCCAAGGCCCAGGACTGGCCAAAAAAAAAAAAAAAAAAAAAAAAAAAAAAAAAAAAGAGGCAAACTGATAGACCCTGGAGTAGCTGGACTCTCTGGGATGGGAGAAGGGTTAGTTTTGGTGTTGGGGATAGAACCCAGGACCTCCTGCACGCTAGACAAGGGCTGTGCTGCTGAACTAACCCCTTGAACCTAGGTCTTACTTTCCCTTGAACTTGGGGGTTTGGGGAACTCAGAGCTTCAAGCATGCTGGGATTGTTTGCTCACAGCTGTAACTCTACCACTTGAGCTACACCTCCGACTCAGATTTTTTTTGGGGGGGGGAGGGGGTTACTCATGGAGCTTGAACTCAGGGCCAGGGTGCTGTCCCTGAGCTTTTTTGAACCACAGCACTCCTTCTGCTTTTCTGGTGGTTAATTGGGGCTAAGAGTCTCACAGATTTTCCTGCCTGGGCTGGCTTTGAACTGTGGTCCCCATAGCTCAGCCTCCTGAGAAGCTAGGATTACAAGCGTGAGCCATCAATACCTGGGTAGGCCCGAGTTCTTTAGCCAGTACCATCTCCAAGTCCCAGAAAGATGATCCCACACACCCCTCCCTTCTCTTCCCCACTTCCATCCTCCATCCTGTGGCTGAGCTACACCCTTCCCGCGGCTCCCTCCATCGGGGCTCACCATAGAGATGCTGGATGCCCTTTACATCGTCCTCGTGCAGGGGGGAGCCCTCGAGGAAACGGTACATGGGGTACATGAGCGCCTCTGGCACCGACGAGTGATCTAAGCCCAGCGCGTGTCCAAACTCATGGGCTGCCACTAGGAACAGGCTGTACCCTGGAGGGAAAAGGGAGCCCGAGGCTTGAGCTCTGCCCAGCCGAGCCGCTCTACCACCACCACCATCACCCCTGTGGGAAGAGGGGCTGCAGCCTCCAACCCCGGAGCCTCAGAACCCCACGCACCTTGGTCAGGGCAGAAGCCCCACTTCTTTTCCTTGTCGAAGTTGGAGGTGGTGGCACACCAGAGGCGCCCGTCCCTGCGCCCCTCGCTGGTACATGTGGAGTACTCCTTGCCCAGGAAGATGAAGGGGAAGACACACAGCTCACCAGCCGAGTTGCCCCCGATCACAGTGGAGTCAGCTAGAGAGACCCAGGGTCTTGGGTAAGTGGGGTAGGTGGATCCAATAAGGTTCCAGGCAAGGCAAACTAAGAGCTAGAGAACCTTGGTGATGTGTGTGTGTGTGTGTGTGTGTGTGTGTGTGTGTGTGTGTGTGTGTGCGCTGAGGCACACACAGCCTTTTGCCCTCATTGGGCTTTTTTGCTTAAGGCCGGAGCTCTACCACTTTGAGCCACAGCTCCACTGCTGGCTTCTTGGTAGTTAATTGGAGCTAAGAGTCTCACAGACTTTTTCTACCCAGGCTGGCCTCAAACCATGATCCTTAGATCTCAGCCTCCTGAGTAGCTAGGATTACAAGATGTAAGCCATGTCTGGCTCAGTGATCTATTTTTGTTTATTTATTTTTCTTTAGCTATTCATTTGTTTAATTTCTGAAAACAAGTCATAGAAGGGTCTATTTTTCTCTTTTGCCAGCCTTAGGGCTTGGACTCAAGGCCTGAGCACTGTCCCTGGCTTCTTTTTGCTCAAGGCTAGCACTCTACCACTTGAGCCACAGCACCACTTCTAGCTTTTTCTGTTTAGGTGGTGCTGAGGGAATCAAACCCAGGGTTTCATGCATGGGAGGAAAGCACTCTACCACTAAGCCACATTCCCAGCCCCAGAGTGGTCTACTTTTAAAGCCCTAGGGCCCTGTGGAGCATAGCTGAGACCAGGAAATACTAAAGAACGGGGACTGGGATCAGATATCAAAGAAGAGGCCTCAGGCCGAGCAAAAATGGCCAGGTAATCAGGAGTCAGAGGGGTGGGAATGGGGTCCGATGGGGCGTGGAAACCCAAAAACGAGGAAGGGAAGAGTCACGTTTCGGGAGCCACGTGGGGTGGGAGGGCGGAGGAGGAGGCTCGGGGTGTGTGTGGGGGGGGGGGGGGTGAGGTACCTCGAGTGGGGCAGAAGCCGTAAAGCTTGTCCTGGTCGTAGTTGGCGGTGGTGGCGCACCAGCGGTAGCCGTCGGAGCGGCCCGCGGTGGTGCAGGCGGAGTAGGAGCGGCCCTCGAAGATGAATGGAAACACGCAGGGCTTGCCGTCCGCGTTGCCGTGCTGGGTGTAGAGCCCTGCGGAGACCCCAACGCTGACCCCCAGGGCCCGCCCTGCCATCCCTTCCTCCCCCCGCTTTACAGAGGAGGAAACCGGACCAAGAGGAGAGTGGTTAAGGTGGATCTGCACCTAAGATCCCCGCGCGCCCCTCCCCTCCCCTCCCCTCGACGCCGCCGCACTCACTCTCGCTGGGGCAGAAGCCGAACTGGCCGTCGGTGTCGTAGTTGGCCGTGGTGCTGCACCACGGGGCGTCGTCTTGGCGGCCGTCCGTGGTGCAGGCCTGGTAAGAGCGGCCCTCGAAGGTAAAGGGGAAGTGGCACGGAGCGCCATTCGCGTTTCCAAAGTAGGTGGGAACCACTGCGGGAGGAAGGGAAGGGGGGTGAGGGCGGGGAAGGGACTGGAGGGGGGCGTGGGGGGCCGCGGGGGGAGGAGCGCCAGGGCGGCCCCGCATCTCACCGACGCCCTGGCCCAGGGTCCACAACTCCTCGTCGTCGAAGTGGGCGTCTCCCTGGATGCCGGGGCCGGGAGGGAAGGCGTGCGCCAGGAGCCCGTCCTTCCCGTCGAAGGGATACCCGTCTCCGTGCTCTGAAGAAGCGGATGGGGTTGGGGGGGGTGGGGGGGGGTCAACCGTGGAGTGGGCGGCGCGCAATCCGAGGGCGCGGGGCCGCAATCCGGGCGCCCCTGTGCTCCGCCCGCCCCTCCCGGGGCGCTCCGGCCAGGCGCAGCCGGGGCTGCAGCCGCGCGCACGCGCCGGGACGCTGGCCCAGCCCCCCGCCCCCTGGACGCCCCACCCCACCCCACCCCACCCCACCCCACCCCGGGCGGGCGCGGCGGTTCTCACCCGCCACACCAAACTGGATGACGATGTCGGCTTCGCGGCCGTACACGCGCGTGAAGCTGAGCGGGGTCACCGCGCTCCACACGGCGAAGGCCCGGGCGAAGGCGTCCTCGATCACCTCCCGCGGCAGGTCTTCCGAGTAGTTCTGGATCCTGGAAGGCGGGAGAAGCCGGGTCGGAGGGGGAAAGCGGGGGGGGGGGGGGGGGGGGGAGGGGGGAAGGCTGGAGCTCCGGGCCTCGCCACATTCCTGTAACCCGAGGTCTGAGGATGCGGAGCGGGGTTGAAGCCCAGGAAAAGTCCAGGGGGGCCTTAGATCCAAGGAGGCACCGGAAAGTCAGCGGCGCGCTGTGGCTCAAGGGGTAGAGCGCCAGCCTTCAGCGAAGAAGCTAAGGGACCCGGGCCCCAGGGCCTGACTTCAAGCCCCGTTATTGGGGAGGGAGGGGGGAGGGAGGGAGGGAATCGCACAGGTGCAGGCCCGCCTCCGCCTCCCGCCCCAGGTCCCCGCCACTCACCAGTACGTGATGTTGCGATGGTGCCACTTGAGGTCGCCCTCGAAGGTCTGGAATTTGCCCAGGTCTGGGACACCACAGCGCGGGGCCCGAATGGCCTCCAGGGTTTTGCTGTCCAACTCACCCGTCTGGGGCAAGGACAGCTGCTTCTGGAGCAGCAGCAGCGCCGGGCGCAGGTTCAGCTTCTCCCCTTGCATCTCAGCTACCCGGGTGTAGCCATAGCGGTACAGGTATTCCTGTGGATGGAGAGGCAGAGCCATCCGAGAGCACCCCCCCCCACCCCCCTCTCCACACCTGGGGCCAGGACTGTCCCCCCCCACCGGAAGTTTAGGGGCCATCCATAAAGTGTAACCTAAAACACCAATGCACATCCAAGAGTGCTGCCTCCTGCACACACCTTCCCTCCTGAGGGATCTGGGTCATGCCAACCCCAAAGAGCCCTTAGATTTATCCCTGCCACTACCAGCCCATGCCTATTCTAGAATCCTCCATAGCACTGGTATACACACACACGCGCGCACACACACACACACACACACACCTTTCCCACTGTGCCTTCCTGGCCATGCCTGCCCAGATCCCCCAACATGTTCCTGAAGCATCTCGGAGGTCAGTGCCTTCTTAGAGACTCTGGACACCGGGCTGTCCAGTCCCCCCACCCCCGGACTCCCCATGGCAATCTTGGTCTACCTGTGCCAGCTGGGTGTCAGTGAGGTTGGTAGTCCTCAGGTCCCTGGGGAAGACCACAAAGGTCGGCTGGCGAGGGGCAGCGGAGCAGCAGCCCAGCACCAGGAGCCCCAGCCACAGGGGCTGCGAGGGACCCATGGTGACAGTGGAAGTATCTGGTGGCAACTTCTCTTGCGGCACAGGGGCTTTAAAGAGGCACTGGGACTGAATCAGTGACCCCGCCCCTCCCCAGTGGGCGGCTGCTGACTCAGTGTATTGGGGTGTGTGTGTGTGTGTGTGTGTGTGTGTGTGTGTGTGTGTGTGTGTGTTGGGTACTTCCAGCGTGAGAAGGCAAAGAGAAGGCTTACATCACCCCCTCCCGTCTCCCCTGCCCACAGTCCTCCCTGCCAAAGTCAGGCAGGACCCTGGGCCCGCAGGAAACCACAGCACTCTGGGAAGGAGCTGGCTTTTGCAAATCGCAGCACTTGTGGGTGAGAGAAGGAGAGGGACCAGGGCCAGCTCAGGGAAGGGCTCATCCTTGTAATTCTGCAGCACTCCTTCTGGCCAGAGCTCTGCCTGAAGCCCCCCCATTCCCATCCCCCCACCCCCGCACTGCAGGCTCTGTCCTCTCCTGGAAAGCCTTCCTGACTCAGCTTCCTCTCTCAGATCCATGGTGGGGGGGGGGGGGTCTGCCAGGCAGGAATCGGGGAATTCCACCCTGTGAGCCCTGGTCTCAGGCAGGGTGACTCCTTGCGGTGGTAGTAAAGGGAAGAGTTGGCATCTGTAAATTAGCAGATGAACTTGTTCAGGCCTCAGGCAAATGTCCTCAGTTATAGCAAAAAGAAAGCTTTTGTCCCTAAAATGAGATCAAAGGCACAAAATGCCTAATGCGGCATATGTAAATCCCCAATAAAAGGCGGTCATTGGTGCCGACCATGAAGGCCAAGGATGAAGGATGGGGGGCAGCCCGGGGCCAGGAGACATAATGTGAGTGTATGCTTTGAAACTGCCCTTATTACATTCATTTATTTTGTGATAGTAGAGGTCAAATTATTATGCTTGCTAGGCAAATGTTCTATCACTTGAACCATACCTCCACTTCTGACTTTTTGCTGGTTAATTGGAGATGAGTCGGGGCTGTCTTTGAATCTCCTATCTCAGCCTCATGAGTTGCTAGGATTACAGACATGAACCCCATTCCCTGCCCTGCCCCTCTCCGTGCGTGTGTGTGTGTGTGCGCACACGCGCGTGCCAATCCTGGGGCTTGAATTCAGGGCCTGAGTGCTGTCCCTGAGTTTTTTCACTCAAGGCTAGTACTCTACCAATTGAGCCACAGTTCCACTTCTGGCTTTTGTTTTTTCTTTTTTGGTCAATTGGAGATGAGAGTCTCACAGACTTTCCTGGCCTGGGCTGGCTTCCAACTTCGATCTTCAGATCTCAGCCTCCTGAGTAGCTAGGACTACAGGTGTGAGCCACCAGTGCCCTACTAGGCTTCAGATTCATTACTTGCCCTTCTTCTGCAGCCCTGCTCTAACTAGGAAAGCTTCCACACCAATTCTCACCATTTCTACCAACAGCCAGCTGGCTTGCCCCTCCCAACCACCTGTCTAGACAGTATAGGCAAGGCCCCCATTTGCCCCTGCCTTCTGCAGCACGTTAATTAGACAACAAATGGATGCTGTATTTACTAGGCCTACTATGTGCCAAGTCCTTTACGATCGCAACCTAGAAAGTGAGACTGGGAGGTGAGACAGGAGAAGAGGGAAATGGAAGTCTGAGGCTCCCTCGTGGGTGCTTGCTTGGGAGTCACAAAGTTCTACGTTCAGTCCCAGCTCTGCCATCCAGCCATGTGACCTTGAATGGCCACTCCCCTTCCAAGCCCTATTAATAAAAGTGTCTTTTTTTTATACTTACTATGCTGTGCACTGTAGTAAGATTCTCTATCAGCTTCTCATTTGCTCCATTTTTATTTTTATTTGTGTGTGTGTGTGTGTGTGTGGTTCTGAGGATCAAACCCAGGCAGGGCCTTGCACATACTAGGCAAGTGCTTTACTATATTCCCAGCCCTTCATTTGTTTGTTTTTGAGACAGACTCTTACTATGTAGCCTAAACTGTCCTCATACTCCTGATCCTCCTACCTATACTACCTCTCCAGTGCTGAGATTACAGGCATGTGCTACCGTGCCTTGCTTATAGGGTAGTTGAGAGTAATCTTCCTTTTCCAGAGGAAGAAAATGAGTCTCAGAGAACTTAGGAGACTTGCTTTGGACCACATGGTAAGTTTTCATGGACCCAGGATTGAAGGCTTGGGTTGCCTGGTTCTGAGGCTTTCCATTTTGGTTGCCATATCTGGGGAACTGAGAAGACTAGAGACTAGAGTGCAAGGAGAAAGGGGATTTGTTAGGGAGATGTGTGAAGCCTGAACCCTTTTCCTCTGAGCCCCTGCTGCCCACCTAAGAGAAGAGAGGGGATGCAGCCTCTGGAGAGTGATGTGCTAAGACAGAGCAAAGCAGAGCCACGGTCCATGTCCACACTCCCACACTTGGGAGTGTGCAGCCAAAGATCTGGGGTGGGGGAGGAGGGTATGTGTATAGTGTGTGTGTGCCACTCTCTATATATAGTGTGTGTGTGTATGTGTGTGTGCCAGTCTAGGGACTTGAACTCAGGGCTTAGGTTCTGTCCCTGAGCTTTCTTTTTTGCTCAAGGCTGGTGCTCTACCACGTGAGCCACACCTCTACTGCCAGCTTTTTGGTGGTTAATTTGGAGATATGAGTCTCATGGAGTAGCTAGGATTCCAGGTATGCACCACTGGCACCTGGTTCAAGAGCAGCATGCTTTGGGGAATGGAAAGCCTTCCCAAGCCTGGGTTCTGTCTCTGGGTGGAACTGGGCACTGATCCGAGTGTGCCTTGGCTATGCGCATATGCCGTGTTTCTGAAACGTGCCACGTTTGCTATTCGGGGCTGGATCCTTCCTTGTTTGGAAACGCTGCCCTGGACAGCGGAGCACGTCTAGAAGTGTCCTCAGCCACTCTGCCCAGGAGACGCCAGAAGCTCCTCCCCCTGCCAGTTGTGACAACCAGAAATGTTGCCAAACATTGCCAAATGCCCCCTGGGTGGGTGGGAGGGGCAGAACCACCGGTACATGTTGAGTTCTTTCTTTTTTATGTTTGTAAAGAATCCAAAGCTTCCGTCAGATACCCACAGTATCGATGATGATCTCCCACCCGTTTAAGGACTATTCACTCAGCAAGTATTTGCTGACCTGTAGGGACCAGGCTCTGAGCTTGGCTTCGCAGTGGGACTACAGTAGGGTCCAAGATAGCCCTGGCTCCCTCACTCAGGGAGCTGAGCCCTGGTCCCCTCACGCATGGAGCTGAGCCTACTAGGGGTGAAACCGGATGAGTAGGTATTTACCAGAAAGGTAACCATCACACAGAGAGATGCTTCATCTTCTCCAATTACCTCCATTGTACAGATGAGGAGACAAAGCTCACCATGGCCACACAGCAATATGTGGACAATAAGGAGCAGTGGCAAGAGCTCCCACTCTTGAACCAGGCCATCTACGTTCAAATCTCAGCTCTACCAGTCACTTGCCTGGGCAATTAACCCACCACCGGTGCCTCCGTTTCCCCATCTGCGAAGCGGGGGCAGTAGTAGTACTTCTCTCATCAGCCCGTATTCTAAGGGCCAAGGTTAAGTCGCTTGGCCCATGACCCGTGTCCAAGCGGCTATTCAGGACTGCTGTCCTTCAGGACAGCAGCTGGCTTTATGAGATCAGAGAGAGAACACCTGCCAGGGACCCTAAGGCTTGATCCCTGGCATCGACCCAAGCGAGAACCCTCCTCTCCCCACTCCCAACTTCCTCCTTCCCCCCTCCCATCCCCCCAGACCTCATCAAGGGGGAACTTGGGGGAGCTTGCCTTTCAACACTGCGGTGGCAGGAAGTGGTGCTGGTTACCACATCCCCTTCCCCACTTCCCTGCCCCCCCCCACCCCGCAATACCACAAGAGAGTTCAGCCAAGGAGGGGAGGCCAAGAGCAAGCCTTTTCCCTTGGGGGAGAGGGGGTCATCCCAACCCCAATGCCCTGACTGAAGTCGTGTGGACTCTAAGCCCTTCACAGGTGCAGGCCCTGCGGGATGGAGGGGGGCCTGGTCCTGGATCCTGAGTCACAATCTGGGTGACACAGCCCCACAGGCTGCTATTAATAACTCTAGGCCCTCAGACTGGGGACAGCCTCAGGGGATGAGGAATCTCTCCCTCTGCCTAGCATGGGGGAACTCCAAGCCTGCTCCTCCCCAACCTGGTATAGACGGCCTGGGAGGCTCTGGCAGGATAGAGAGGAGACACTCCCCACGTCCAGGAGGAAGCAGAAAGGTGTGTAGACACAACACTGCTGCCTCGGGCGCGAGATCACTCAGTACCCAGTTCCCACCACACACACACACACACACACACACACACACACACACACACACACACACACACCCCTCCTATCCCTAGCCCGGGGCGGTGGCACTCCCCACAGTGCCGCCTCCCTCGCCTGTGTGGAGGGCCTTCCCCAGGAAAGTCAGTATCCACTATGGAATCCGACCTCTCCGTTCAAATTCCAGCTCCTACCACTTAACTGGCTGTGTGGCCTTAGGAAAGTCACTTTGTCTCTCTGGGCCTCCAGTTCCTTATCTATGAAACCGGGGGAAAGCTCTGTGGTGGAATGTGTGCCTAGCATGCACAAGGCCCTGGGTTTGGTCCCCAGTAGAAACAGCACCACCACCACAGTTAATTAAGTAATTACTTAATTAAAGTGGGGCAAAGAATAGTCCTCACGTCACAAGGCTGGAGATTTTTTTTTTTTTTTTGCAGTATTGGGGATTGAACCCAGAACCTTTCTTTTTTTTTTTGGCCAGTCCTGGGCCTTGGACTCAGGGCCTGAGCACTGTCCCTGGCTTCATTTTGTTCAAGGCTAGCACTCCCACCTGAGCCACAGCGCCCCTTCTGGCCGTTTTCCATATATGTGGTGCTGGGGACTCCAACGGAGAGCTTCATGTGTAGGAGGCAAGCACTCTTGCCACTAGGCCATATTCCCAGCCCCAACCCAGAACCTTTCACAAGTGTTCTCTCTCTTTCTCTCTCTCTTGTGCCATTCCTAAACTTTGATTCCAGGGCTTGGGTGCTGTCCCTGAGCTTTTGTACGTGACTAGCGCTCGCTCTATTACTTGAGCCACAGTGCCACTTCCAGCTTTGGGTAGTTTATCGAGATAGAGTTTCACAGACTTTCCTGCCTGGGCTGGCTTTGACCCATGATCCTCACATCTCAGCCTCCTGAGTAGCTGGGATGACAGGCGTGAGCCACGGGTACCTGTCATGCTCTTTCTCTCTCTCTTTTTAGTAGCTTATATTAATTGCACAAAGGAGTCTCATTGTGATAGCTCCATATATGCATAAAATGTACTTTGATCAAATTCATTCCTTCTGTTATTCTTTCTTATTCCCCTGGCCCCTCTTCCTTTAAAAACATTTTTAATGGGTTTCATTATTCTATTTTGCACATCCAGATGAAGTACTTCAATCACACTCATCCCCCTTCCCCTCCCCCACCGGCTCCGGGCCCGAGATGGTGCCCATGTTCTACACTCATCATTCTTCTTTTTTTTTCAAGTAGGAAAGGATTTTAATAGAATATTAATACTTCAGTATTGCCTATTTAAAACAAATATTTCCCCATCTGTTAGTGAACTATTTTTCCTCTTTCGAATACAAACGTTCCATCACCTCCTCCCCCACGCCCTAGCATCCACCACCCACCTGCAAACACCATGTACTGTGGTCTCAGGATACCCAGGGTGCCAGGGGACGTGCAGCCCAAGTGCATGGTGGTGTCAGAGGAGGGGGCCTCTCTCTCTCTGCTGTCCACAGCCTGGGCTCGTCATGGGCTAGATGCCCTGATTCTCCTCAGCCCCCCCCCATGAAGGCCACAGTGACAATGGACACAACAAGACAACTAGCAGGGGTCATCCCTGCTGGACGAATGGATGCCCAGTGGGCCCATAGGCACAGGTGACACTGCCTGATACCTGGGAAGGGGAGGGTGGATGGAGGGCAGCCATGAGCCACCCATGCCTGGCTGTTTGGGGCGGGGGTGGGGGTTGAGATAAGGTCTCACTACGTAGCTCAGGCTGACGTAGCACTTGGAATCCTCCTGTCTCTGCCTCCCAATTGCTGGGACTACAGGGACATGCCACCACACCTGGCTCAGCCAAGTGCTTTAAGTTGCTCAAGGTCACACAGCGGGTGAGTGGCAAGGGCTCTTCTCGAGACCTGCTGACTCCAGATCCCGTGCTAAGATCCAGTCACTGGCTGTGGCCAAAAGGAAGTCAGGGAGGGAAGCCATCTGGGCAGGGAGGGGCCGCTGCTCAGGGGCCAGGCTGGATGGGGCAAAGCCCTGTGGGACATTTGGCTGGAATGGGGGGGGGGGAATTAAACAGGAAAATAAATAATTAGGAACCCCTCCCCACAAGTGTCCCTCCAGGCCAGAGGGTCCTACCTCCTCAAAAACTACAGAGATGAGGTTTAGGAATAAAGAGAGGCAAGGGTGGACCTGGTAATAAGAATGGGAGAGGTCCCAGCCAAACAGGTGCATCCCAAAATACATCTTCAAAAGACTGCCTTTGATATTTGAAGGAAAAAAACCCTTGCCAGGCGCCAGTGGCTTGCACCTGCAATCCTAACTACTCAGGAGGCTGAGATCTGAAGATCCTGGTTCAAAGCCAACCCAGGCAGAAAAGACCGTGAGACTCTTATCAACAAATAACCACCAAAAAGCCAGAAGTGGAGCTGTGGCGCAAGTGGGAGAGCACCAGCCTCGAGTAAAAAAGCTAAAGGAGAGTGCCCAGGCTGCATGCGTGTGCGCTCTCTCTCTCTCTCTCTCTCTCTCTCTCTCTCTCTCTCTCTCTCTCTCTCTCTCTCTCTCTCTCTCAAAGGGGACGGCATTTGAGAAGTCAGCCTTCAGCTAAACTTCCTTATATGGTCAGGTCAGGGTCCAGCGTTGTGCTTGGAAGAACGTTCAGGCTGACTCGGACCCCGTCCTCAGGGGGAGGTGGGGAGGCCCTAATCCTTGGAATACCCAAGGCTGGACACTCGGGGGACTCAGTACTCAGTACTCAGAGGGCAACTGGTCCACGGGGCAACTGGAAGCAGATTTTGCTCCTTCCCCAAGCCTGTGCTGATCCCTCACATGTCTTCCCATCTGGTGACTCCCCAAGGCCAGTTCCTGGGCCCGAAGAGCAGCACCTAAGAACTTTCTAGAAATGCACACCTTTGCCTGCACTGCCCCTGCCCCACATACGGCTGCATGAGCGTTCTGCTCTAGTATACCTTCTTCCCTATACTTGCGACCAAGGCAAAGCCCCTCTTCTTAACTCCATTTCCAGATGAGGGAAACGGAGGCTCAGAGGGACAAAGCCACTTACCCAAAGCCACACAGCTAGGACCCGAATCAGTGGACAACCCAAGCCTTTCTGGCTACAAAGCTGACACTCAGCATAGCATTATCTAGCTGGGTGTCAAGTGTTTCGCACTCAGGGCTGTAGGAGCCCCCGATGGATCAGAACTGACTACCTTAGGCCCAGGAGTCTGGGGATGAGGTGGAGTGCTGGAAACTGCAATGCAGCACGGGTGACAATCAGGTAGAGAAGAATGTCGGTGTTTTTACGCCGCTGCTGCTGTACTCGTGCAGGCCAGCTGCATACTGATCCTGGCTACAGACCCGTGAGGGCTGGGCTATAGATAGCCCAGAAGAAAACCCAGGTCCAGCCGGTCCAGCAATGCTTCTCAGATGCAGCTACCTACTGAAATCATTAGGGATTTCCTTTCTTTCCTTGGTAGCGCTGGGGTTGGGAATCAGGGCCACCCGCAGGTGAGGCTAGTGCTCTACCACGAAGCTGTGCCCCCAGCCCCCTGCCCGAGGTGGTCTTGCCCTCCCTCGCTTTGCATCCCGACCTGCAGCCTGAACAGTGGTATATTCTTTAAAAGCTCCAATGACTCTATCATGCAGTTGGTGTTGAGAATATTGCTATACACACACACACACCCTCGAAAAGATTCCAGAAAAACCCCCTGATTTACATCAGCATTTGCCAAAGTTGGAAGCTTGAAAAAAAAAAAAAAGAAGAGAGATTCTGATTCAGTAGTCAGTGGGGGCCGGAAGTGGGTGTTAGTTAGCAAGATCCCCTGGTTTAGAAATCACCACAGGGACAGCCTCCCCCAGGTCCCCCCCCGGCCCCTCCCCCCCGGCTCCAGCTAGCTGAGGTCTGGAGACTTCACCACCCCAACATAACTGAAGCAATTGAGAACCCTTGGCCAGGAAATATCCAGAACCAATTTCCGCAGCCTTTCCTTCCCCTGGGCTGACGACACATTGCTTCAAAGAGCAGGCTTGGAGAGGGAGCCTTCCCACTGTGGCACTGCAAAGCCCTAAGCCGGGCTGAGCCTGCTCTGATTGCCCGTTCTGCCCATTAATCCCGGGACACCCTCATTTAGATGCTATCTGCATGCATTTGCATAGTGAGTTCCAGCGCCGCCTCTCCCCCTCCCCAGGCCTGTGGCGTGTGAAGGGAAAATGAGAACCAGGATGTTCACAGAGCCTGCTGCGATGCGCGGGAGCCTGAGCCGACTCACCCACACCTGAGCCAGGGGTGCGGGGATGAAGGGAAGATGGCGGGAAGGCCTGTGGGGCAGAGGCAAAGCAGCCGTTCCAGGCCTGCTCCTGTGGAGGGGCCCGTGGGAAATGACGCCCGTGGGAAAAGAGCGTGTGAGGGGGAGGGGAACACATAAGAGACCACCCACAGGCCGGGGAGGAGGAAGGGCTAGCCTGGGATCTGGTACCCTTGGACTTGGACTATGTGACCTTGGGTCAATGACTTTCCTTCTAGGAGCCTCAGTTTCTTTTCTTTCTTTCCCCCCCCTCCCCCACTGGGGCTCAAAACTGGGGCTCAGTCGCCGGGCTCGGTCCCTAAGCTTTATCTCTCGCACAGCTGGCACTCTACCACTTGAGCCACAGCCCCCCTGCTTCTGGCCTTTTTTTTTTTGGTGGTTAATTGAAGATGAGAGTCTCATGAACTTTGCTGCCTCAAACGGAGATCCTCAGACCTCGGCCTCCTTTAGTAATAGGGTACCCGCCCCCAGCTCAGGAGCACCTCTCGCCCAAGATTCCAAGCTCCGGGTAGGGGCTTCCTCTAGCCCCAACCTGCATCCCCATGGGAGGGGTCCGGACAGAGAGCTGCCTCTTCCTCCTTGCAAGGTTAAAGATGTCTGTGGGCTCTGGAATGTTCTTCCATAGAGAGTTGATTTTACTTCCCTCCTGTTGTCTGTTACTGTGATGGCCTGTAGAATATGGTGACGATGACACCGTGCCAGCGCCGGGCCCAGGCTTAAAGGGAGCCGAGTGCTTTGATCTTAGTGAGGAAGCCCCGAGCCTGTCTGCAGGTTGGCTGCCTGGAGAGCCACCCCCCCCCTCCCCACCTCCCCTCTGGAGGTCCTGAAGGAGCCGCGCCCAGGGGAGCCCCGCCTTCCAGCTGGCCCTGCCCAGCACCCCGTGTCTTCAACTGTACCTGGGGTTTTATTCTATTCAGGCACAGTGGATCCAACCCATCAAGAGACAACTGCCATTGAGAAGAGGGCTGTTAGCCAGGTGCTGGTGGCTCACTCCTGTAATCCTACTCAGGAGGCTGAGACCTGAGAAACGTGGTTCAAAGCCAGCCTGGGCAGAAATGCCTGTGAGGCTCTTTTCTCCAACAAACTACCTAGAAAAGGCCAGAAGTGGCGTTGTAGCCTTGAGCCAAAGAAGCTCAGGGACAGTGATCGTCCAGGCCCTGAGTTCAAGCTCCAGGACTGGCACAAAAGAGAGGGAGGGAGGGAGAGAGAGAGAGAGAGAGAGAGAGAGAGAGAGAGAGAGAGAGAGAGAGAGAGAGAGAGAGAGAATTGTTATTCACAGATCTCAAGGGGGAAAGGCATAGTGCTTTTTTTTTTTTTGGCCAGTCCTGGGCCTTGGACTCAGGGCCTGAGCACTGTCCCTGGCTTCTTCCCGCTCAAGGCTAGCACTCTGCCACTTGAGCCACAGCACCGCTTCTGGCCGTTTTCTGTATATGTGGTGCTGGGGAATCAAACCTAGGGCCTCGTGTATCCGAGGCAGGCACTCTTGCCACTAGGCTGTATCCCCAGCCCCGGCATAGTGCTTTTTGGTGATTAATTGGAGATAAAAATATCTCACGTATTTTCCTGCCCAGGCTAGCTTCGAACCTCCATCCTCAGATCTTAATCTTGTGTAGCTAAGATACAGGCATGAGCCACCAGCGCCCGGCTGGAACCAGTTTTGATGGCTGTAACCAAGGGCCCCAAGCTGCACAGGACCTCTCTCTTCCTTCTACTTGACCCCAGGACACCAGGCTTTTGTTGCAGATCCCACCAGCCCCCAGGAGAACATCTTGCATTGACAGGGCCCAATCCACTCCTCCCTGGCCCCAGCCCTCCCTCTGGCCCTCCCCTTCCTGTTTCCTTTCTATTTATGCTGCCTCTCTTCCTAGGTCTTTGCAAACCAGCTGTATGTAATCCCACAGTCCCTGTGACATCCGAGGAACTGATAACCTGGACAATCCTCTTAAATCCATCCCTTTCAGACTGTGAGCTTGCAGGGCTGCCATAACAAAGAACCGAAGCCTCGGTGAGGGAAACTGCGGTTCTGGAAGCCTCCAGTCCAAGGTCAAGCTGCTGGCTGGCTGTTTCTGTTAAAGCCATCTTGTTTTGTTTGTAGATGGCCATCTCCTCCCTGTGTCTTTGCGTGGCCTTCCCTTCCTACAACTGTGTTCTCTTTTCCTTTTCTTTTTTTTTTTTTTCTTTTGCCAGTCCTGGGGCTTGAACTCAGGGCCTGAGCACTGTCCCCTGACTTCTTTTCTCTCAAGGCTAGCACTCTGCCATTTGAGCCACAGCGCCACTTGTGGCCGTTTTCTATATATGTGGTGCTGGGGAATTGAACCCAGGGCTTCATGTATATGAGGCAAACACTCTTGCCATTAGGCCATATTCCCAGCCCTCTCTTTTCCTCTTAAGGACATCACTCAGAGTAATTCTGGGACCAGCCTAATGACCTCATTTCATTTCAACTTGACTGCTTCGTTGTTTGTTTGTCATCTGCAGGTCCTGCGGCTTGGACTCAGGGCCTGGACACTATCCCCCCTCCCCCAGCTTCTTTTGCCCAAGGCTAGCACTCTAGCACTGGAGTCACAGCTCCACTTCTGCCTTTCTCCATAGTTTATGGGAGAGAAGAGCCTCACAGGCTTGCCTTCCCCTGCTGACTTCAAACAGACCTCAGCCTCCTGAGTAGCTAGGATGACAGATGTGAGCCACCAGCACCCAGCTTTTGCCCTTTCTTCAAGTGCAGTTCCATTTGGAGGTGCTGGAGGGGTTGTCACTGGCATAGAGGGCACGCCATTATAAGCCGTGGCCCCCCTTTCCTCTGCCTCAGCCTCAGCCCTGCCTTTCTCTCCTGTCACAGGACCAGCTCGGCCGCTGGAGCACACAGTACCTGCACTCCTTGGCCAGCCGCCCCTGCTCTGAGAGCTTCCCTAGCTCCTCGGTGCTTCCAGAACGCCGTGCTGCCAGCCAAGGCCCTTCAGAACCCAGCTCCAACCTACGATCGTCATTGCCGGCAGGGCCTGGGAAAGGCAAGGTTGCCCAATGTATCTACCATGGGCCAGTGGCATCAGCGACTCCCAGGATTTTGTTGGAAATGCAGAACCGTAGGCCACTCCCCAGCCCTGCTGAATCAAAGTCTGCGTTGCTAGCACAAGATTTAGGACAGACTCTAAACCCAATGACCAATAGTCCTTATTTAAATAGGAAATAAAGGGCAGGGGAGGGAGGGAGGTTTAAAGCAGGTCAAACCTGGGGTTTGCTTTCTTTTCTTGGTAGTGTTGGGGTTGGAACTCAGGACCACACACATGCAAGTGTGATTATTTGTAGGGGGCTGGGGTGTGGCCCAAGGGTTCCATCCCTAGCACCATTGAATGAATGAATGAATGAATGAATGTGTTAAAAACAAAAGCCATACTTGCAGATGCCAGCGAGACATTCCCAGGAGCAGGCCTAGGAATTTCCCTAAAGGAGCTAGTGATTCTCAGGAATCAGCGATGCTCAGCAGATAACACTGAACTTGACCTCCCTCCTCTCTAAGAACAAGCTCACGGGGATGAGCTAAGGCAAAGAGGGCCGGTGCTAGCTCCCTGGGGGGGAAAGGCAGGCTCTCCCCCTCACCTCACAGGTAACGCCCATGGGTCCCTTGCTGAGGGTGCTACTGGGGTAGAAAGTGCCCGGTCCTGCAGAGAGCTCACCACCAGGAAAGGACGTGGACCCCACGCAGCACTCCCTCCCCACCCCTGGGAACACATCAGGTCCCTGGCTGCTCAGCACAGAAGGTCTTCCCACGCCTCTCCTCCTGGCCGCCCCCGCCCTTTGCCCAGCTCAAGCTTATTTATTCATCTTTTCGATTTCAGCTGAGGCATCAGATCTTCCAGGAAAATCATGCTGACTGCCCCCACCTGGGAAGGGGGCCTCTTCCACACTCCCATGACTCCTCTCAGCCCACCACTTCCCTTATTGTGGCATTTTTTTTCATCATTCAGAGTGAATTTCCTGTTTGTCTATCTCACCCCCCCCCCAGGCTAAGAACATCACCCAGGCAGGAAACCTCATCTGCTGGGTGCACTGTAATCCCAGGTATTTTCTTAAATATAGAAAGATAATAGTAATTGTGCTCAGCTGTTCTGGAGCTCATACTCTGTGCCAGGCACCATCCTAAGAAGTTATCTGTAATATCTCATTTAATCCTTATAAGTAGCCAGCGAGATGGGTACTGTACGATAGAGGCACAGAGAAGTTAGGTAACTTGCCCAAGGTCACACAGCTATAAAATGGCACAGTGGGGACTGGAACCCAGGAAGCCTGGCTCCAGAGTACATAGTGGAAGAGGAAGTGAGGTCAGAGGTCAGGGAAGGTTTCTGCAGGCGGCTGAGCCAGGTGACCAGGAGTTTGCCAGATGGAAAAGAAAGAGCAGAGCAGGGCATCAGTAGCCCATGCCTGTAATCCTAACTACTTGGGAGGCTGAGATGGAGGCTCAAAGCCAAGCTGGACAGAAAAATCATCCATGAGACTCTTATCATCCCCAATTAACCAGCTGGATGTACAGCTATAGCTCAAGTGGTCCAGCACCAGCTTTGAGTGAAAAAGCTAAGGGACAGCTCTCAGGCCCCGAGTTCAAGCCCCAGGACCAGCAGAAAAGAAAAAAAAAGAGCAGGAGAGGAGAGGGCGGGAGAGGGAGAGAGAGCGCTGGGGAGCAGAAGTTGTTTAATTTAACAATCTCCAATCTGGGCTCCACCTGTCAGTGCCATAGCACTGAAGGACAAATGGAAGGCAATTGGCAATGCCCCAGACACTGGCAGACGAGGCTTAGACAGGGCGAATGCCAGGCCCTGCTTCACCTTGAGTCACCCGTGGTGGGGCAGGGCAGGGCACACACACCCTGGGGTAAGGTGCCCAAACCCCACGCCTTGCCCACGGTTCAGGCTCTCTCCCTCCTGGTAGACTGTCCCCCCTCAAGGCACACCTCCGGGAGGGCTGAGCTCACAGTGGCCTACAGGCCGGAAGGAGAGCCCCACGTCCCCTCTCGGCCCTCCGCCTGACCACACAGAAGCAGCAGCTGGATGTGAAGGGGGCCTGGAACTGTGTACAAACCCATGCATTGCCCCTAAAAGAACCCGACCAGGACAGCAGCTCCCAGAGCTCCCAGAGCTCCCAGGGCCAGGACCCTGTGAAAGCGTTTAGGAATTGACTGACATTGGCCAAATGTGGGACTACTCATTTTTCCAGGGGGGAAAAACTATTTTTCAGCTTGTTCATTTTTGAGACAAGTTCCCACTATGTAATCAAAGCTGGGTTGAACTCTCTCGATCCTTCTGCCTCGGCCTTTAGAGTGCTGGGAGGACATGCGTGTCCTCCCAGAAAATGCCTGGATACCAGGAAATGTTTAAGAAGTAAAAACAAACAAACAAACAAAAGAAGTAAAAACAACCCCCAAAAAAGTAAGAGCCAGGCACTAGTGGCTCACTCTGTAATCCTAGCTATTCAGAAGGCTGAGGTCTGGAGGATCATGGTTCAAAGCTGCCTGGGCAAAAAGTGCATGAGACTTAAGCTCCAATTAACCAGCATAAAGCTGGAAGTGGAGGTATGGCTAAGGTTGTAGGAAATATGAGGTTATGAGTTCAAACCCTAGGACTGCCAAAAAAAAAAAAAAAGTGGAGGGGGGGACAGGGACAGAAAGATGGAATTCTGGACCTCACTTATGCCAGGCAAACTTGGATGGCTGAGCCTCACCCCAGCCCAGTATGATTCTTCTCCCTGGGCCATGAGTTTAAAATATAGTCATATAGCGTACTGGTCCAGGGAATCCGGGAGGGGACGTTAGTGCAGCCAATGGAGAAATGTGAATAGAGATTGCTTGTTGGCTTCCCAATCTGTGGGAGAGGGCCCTGGGTCTTAGAGGTGGAAGGATGGAGGCTTAAGAACTGAAAAGAGAGGATGCCTACAACCTAACCCCCATGCTCAGAAAGAAGTATACATAAACATATATATCAGTAGGGGGCTGAGGATGTGGCTTAGCGGTAGAGTGCTTGCCTTGTATGCCTGAAGTGCTGGGTTCAATTCCCCAGCACCACATATATAGAAAATGGCCAGAAGTGGCGCTGTGGCTCAAGTGGCAGAGTGCTAGCCTTGAGCAAAAAGAAGCCAGGGACAGTGCTCAGGCCCTGAGTCCAAGGCCTAGGACTGGATACATAAATAAAAACTGGGTGCTGGTGGCTTAGGCCTGTCACCCTAGCTACTCAGAAGGCTGAGTTCTAAAGATCAAGGTTCAAAGCCAGACCTGGCAGACTCTGATTTCCAATGAACCAGCAAAAAAAGCCAGAAGCGGAGCTGTGGCTCCAAGTGGTAGACCGCTAATCTTGAGCACAAAAGCTCAGAGACAGTGAGTTCAAGCCCCAGGATTGGCACACAAAATAAAAAATTTAAAAGTGTATGTACACACACACACACACACACACACACACACACACACACACACCTCGACACATAGAGAAGCAGCACCCCTGCCGGGACGCTCACCCTGCTGGACCCTGCCACTTCTCGGAAGATGAGAGACTTCTTCCAAATTCAGCTGAAGAAAAATGAGAAGTCAGGTAGGGGCGACTCGTGTTTGGACACAGCAGGAGGGAGTCCTCTGGGGCCACACGACACCCCGTGTCCTCCTAGGGTATGGGCTACTAGATGTGGTCCATTGAAAGGTGCTCTAAATCAGCTGCACCCTATGCCACCTCCTACCCCTCCCCACCCCACTCAAGAAAGGATATTTACAAATCCTTAAGAATGAGGTGAGACTTAGGATGGACTCTAAATATAATAACTGATGGTCCTTATTTAACATAAATTTAAAATAAGTTAATTAATTGAAAAGGGCAGGGGGAAAGAGGGAGGTCTGGGATTGAGGAAGGGAAAGTGCTGTTGGACAGTGCTGTTGGCCATGGAGAGGCTGGTGTTCCCTCTAACAAGCCAAGGAGACTGCAAAGGAGCTCAGCTTGCAGAGGAACAGGTCCCCCGGGACAGCTCGCAGAGGGACAGGTCCTGAGACACCAGGATGACCCTGAACTATGACCTTCAAACCAAGCTTGTGCAAGTTGGCTGTAGCAGCTGGAGGAAATTAGTGCAGGTGTTGAATTAGTGACAATTCATTGAGCTGGGCACTTCAGATTGGTGCATGTCCTCAGTGGGTTATTCTCCTTTAGAAAGACACTAAAAATAAGAGAGAATGACCATCCACTCTTAACATTAATTTACCTAAACTTCTTCAACACAAAAGGTAGCCAGTCCATAATCTCAGAAGGAAAAGATGCACCTGGCAGTGAAATGTAACTTTATGGTACTCTTTCCTTTTCTTTCCTTCAGGACTAAGAATCTACAAAAATATCTCGTCATAGATGAGCACCATCTGTAGACTGACTGCATCCGAGTCACCTGGGAGCTCTAAAAAGTCCCAAATCCCAGACAGAGCGCTCACCAGGACAGGACGGGACGGGACAGGACCGGACAGGGACTCCAGAAATAGACCTGGGCACACCTGGGAGTTCGGTTATGCTAAGGGGTGGTGTCTGGAGCCCGTCCGGGGAGGACAGATCATCCAATATCATGCTGATTCAACTGGCCAGCTGCTTGGAGGAATGAAGCTGTATCTCTCCCTCATTTAAATCACCAAAATAAATCCCACAGAGGGGGAAATTCCAACTGATGGGGAAAGTGGGAGAGAGGGAGGGAGGGAAGGAGGGAGGGAAGGAAGAAAGCAAGAAGGAAGGGAAGGAGGGAGGAAGGGAGGGAGGAAAGGAGGGAGGGAGGAAGAAAGGAATGAAGGAAGGAAGGTAGGGAGGAAGGGAGGAAGGGAGGAAGGAAAGGAGGAAGGGAGGAAGGAAGGAAGGAAGGGAGGGAGGGAGGGAGGGAGGGAGGACAGACTCTAGAAGATCAGCGAGCTAGGCACTGGTGGCTCACACCTGTAATCCTAGCTACTCAGCAGGCTGAATATTTAAGGATCACAATTCAAAGCTAGCACAGTCAAAAGTCTGTGAGACTCTTAGCTCTAACTAACCAGTAAAAGTCAGAAGTGGAGGAGTGGCTCAAGTAGTAAAGCACCAGCCTTAAACACAAAACGCCAATAAGAATAGGAGGCCCTGAGTTCAAGTATCAGTACCAGTACCAAAATGGTGGAGAAAAAAAAAAAAAAGGTTTTCTTTTAGAATCTCCAAACAGGAACTTGCTTGTAAGCAATGTTTCCTGAATACTTATCTGTTCTCTCACTGACTTTGTGCTAGGGCTCTTTTTTTTTTTCCAGTCCTGGGGCTTGAACTCAGGGCCTGAGCACTGTCCCTGGGCTTCTTTTGCTCAAGGCTAGCACTCTACCACTTGAGCGACAGCGCCACTTCCACTTTTTTCCGTGTATATGTGGTGCTGAGGAATCGAACCCAGGGCTTCGTGCGCTCTACCACTAGGCCATATTCCCAGCCCCAGGCCCAATTTTTTACTGGTTGTTTTGGAAATGAAGTTTCAAAGACTTTTCTGCCCCAAGCTGGCCTCCCATTGCCATCCTCTGGATCTCAGCCTCCCAGTGCCGGGCAGCACTCTGAGCTTTACTGGAGTCTTCCTCTGTGCCCTCTCTACTGGGCAAGAAGTCAGGGAGGGGTGAGGAGAGGCTAAGAACGTCCACAGCAGAGTCTGCGGGACTCCTAGGGCACTCTGGCTCCCCTGACTCCTAGCCCAAACACCCATGCAGACGTTCTCCAGGGCCAAGCCTTCTGAGGGTCGAAGAGTGACCAAGGGAGTCACT
This sequence comes from Perognathus longimembris pacificus, assembly GCF_023159225.1. Lineage (NCBI taxonomy): Eukaryota > Metazoa > Chordata > Mammalia > Rodentia > Heteromyidae > Perognathus > Perognathus longimembris. The sequence continues at coordinate 76,914,346 of NC_063166.1, read as the reverse complement.
GCGGGTGCAGAGCGGCGCAGCTGCTGCAGCTGGGCTGCAGTGTGCACATCCCCACCGGAGGCTGCATCTGGCAGCTCACTTCTTTGCTAGGCAAGCACTGTACCACTTGAGCCAGGTCCCCAGCCCTCTGCATTACTTTTTTTTTTTTTTAACATTACAGGTTTTTTTCCCCCCCAGTAATATCCAACCATTTTACATTCATGCAATGAAACAAAGAATATAAATCATATTGGAGATTAAAATACATAACATCGATGGATTATAGAGCTTACATTGTCAAAATGAAAAAAATCACTGAAAATTTATATCTAGGTGTTTTATTTCAGCAAATATTTAATTCAAAGGTAGTTTTTTTGTTGTTATTATAAAGTGATGTGCAGAGGAGTGCATTATGCATGTTAATACCATTAGCTCCAGCTCATTTGACTTCTCACTCCCATACTGTACTTCATTAGTTTCTGATTCCTGGTGCATATTTAGAAGCCAAGCTCCTGATGTCGGGAAGGATCGCGCACCTCCGGGGAGAAAAGTTCTGGGTCCTGAGGTGGGAGGGGGACCAGCGCCCCCTGCTGGGAGCCATCGGAACTGAGCAGACCTGCCTTCTCTGCTCCGGCCTCCCCCACCTAGGGCTCATTTAATAAGGCCTTAGTCCATCCTGCACCTGCAGAGATGTTCCTACGCAACAGGTATTCTGATGGCTGCCATTTACAGAGCCTCTACTGGGGAGAAAGCGGGGACTGAGAGTCTGCCGGACTCGCCTTCTCCACTGATTGCTCAGAGACCTCTGACAAAATGGAGGACCTCATGGCTGGGAATATGGTCTAGTGGCAAGGGTGCTGGCCTTGTATACATGAAGCCCCTGGTTCGATTCCTCAGCACATGTGTAGAAACTGGCCAGAAGTGGCGCTGTGGCTCAAGTGGTAGAGTGCTATCCTTGAGCAAAAAGAAGCCAGGGACAGTGCTCAGACGCTGAGTCCAAGCCCCAGGACTGGCAAAAATAAAATAAAATATGGAGGACCTCAGAGTCAGTCAGGTCCTCAGGATGAAGATGGGGACAGCGCCGTCACCTACCTGCAAGGGCTGCTTCTCAGTGTGACATGTTTGAAGTGGTGCCCTGTGTGCAGGCAGCACTAGTTACCATTAGCCCTGCCAGAGGCCTTTGCCAGACACTGGCCCACAAGGCAATCATTCCACTTAACTCCCCATGGGAGTAGAATTTTTTGTTTTTTATTTTTGTCAGTTGTAGGGCTTGAACTCAGGACCTCGGTGCTGTCCCTGAGCCTCTTTGTGCTCAAGGCTATCTCTCTTCCACTTGAGACACAATGCTCCTTCTGGTTGTTGAGTGGTTCATTGGAGATAAAGAGTCTCATGGGGGACTCTTCTGCCCGGGCTAGCTTTGACCCTTGATCCTCAGATCTCAGCCTCCTGAGTAGCTAGGATTATAGGTGTGAGCCACCAGCACTCAGCTGGGAGTGAACTGTTCACCCTACTTAGCAGGAGAGGAAACTGAGGCAGGGAGATCGCATGACTCAAAGTGATAGAGCAGGATTTGAACTAAAAAAATGTACTCCCAGGGCCTGGCTTTATATGCTCACAGTGGTCTGGTGAATCAGGTCTTGTCCCTGATAGATGGATGGGGAGATAAAGGCTCAGAGAGGTGAAGTGACTTGCCTTAGGATAGACAGCTAATTAGTACTGGAGTGCTGGTTTGGACTTGACCTAGTTCTGTCTCCCTGCCCTGTCTCATGGAATACCATGACAAATGCAGCCCTGGTGACCCACTGTGACAAGCGAGGACACTGAACTGAGATGCTTACTTGCTCAAGGTCACAGAGCAAGTGAGCAGGGAGCCTTACACCAAGGGGAGGGGGGACATTTATTTTAGCACCTCCTTTGGCGCTCTGCTGCAGCTCCCAGCCTTCTCTTGTCTTTCTGATCAAGAGTCCTCCTCTTCTCAGGCTCCAAGTTTAGCCCTGTTTGCTTCTGGCCAGCTCCAGCACAGCTGTCAAAGTCCAGGTCTCAAGCTGTCAGTCAGCCAGTGCCTGGTGTCAGCATTGGGTCTTGGAGCTCAGTTCCTCTCCTATCCCCTGCCCTGTAGAAGGCAGCTGGAACAGCAGGAAGAATAGGGGCTTGGAGCTGGACAGTCAAGAGTTCAAATCCAGCTGTGCTCCTTTGTCCATCAGTCAAACGTTTAGGACACACATCCTCTGCAGTGCCGGGTAGATCCTCTGCAGTGCCAGGTAGGGGAGTACGTTGCAAAGCTCTGTGTTTCTAAGAAGAGCATCGCTCAAGCCAGGCACTGGTGGCTCACACCTGCAATCCTAACTACTCAGGAGACTGAGATCTGAGGACAGAAGTTCCAAGCCTGACCGGGCAGACAAATCCAAGAGACTCTTATCTTCAATTAACCGGAAAAAAAACCAGAAGTAGAGCTGTGGCTCAAGTGGTAGAGTGCCAGCCTCAAGTGAAAAAGCCAAGGTGAAAGTGTGAGGCCCTGAGTTCAAGCCCCAGTACACACACACACACACACACACACACACACACACACACACGAATAGTGTCACTGTCATTGTGCAGTGGTCCAGCAGAGATGGACTGAGCACCCACTGTGGGCAGGTGACTATGCCTGGTGGGGTGGCTCTGGGCCTCCGATTCAGCACTTGGTCACTGGGCGAGGCACCATACATGATGCTACTGAACGCTGCACTCGTTTCCACACAGGATCTCTGAACCCCCGTGGGGAGCCTGTCAAGCATTAATATCACCATTCGTTTTCAGGTGAGGGGCAGGGCCGTGGAGAGCTAAGTGCCTCCACATGGTTCCAGGCTACAGCTCAGCAGCCGCACACATTCTCCGCTGCACTTGGGGTGTTCCCCGAGTGCCAGTCCCACTTCACAGATGAGGATCCTGAGGCTCAGAGGGAAGGACACCCGTCCAAGGTCAGACAGCGTGGAACCACAGATGCTGGGATTGGGGGGGCCCTTGGTGGGCCCACATTCTAGAGGTCTTTGTTCCATGTACCAAGTGTTGATTTGATCAACAGCCAGTTTGTGCCAATCAGGAAATCTGACCCAGGTCTGGCTCTGGGAAGCTCAGTCCACGGAAGAGGCTGGGAACTGGCGGCATCATGGGCGGTACTTGCTGTGAGGGGCCCGTGGAGCACACTGGAAGAGCTCCGCTCCACAGGGCAGGAGCTGGCCCGTGCACACCATGCTGCCTGGGCTCCCTCGCCACCTGCTTCAGACTAGGCATGGCCAATGGGAGCCCCGGTGAGAAACTGACAGCAACCAGGGAGTTTCTCCCTGTGCTCAGGGAGGACTAGGTGGGAGCACTTTTGCCACTGCTGTGATCCCCCGGATTTGGCTCCTGCTAGGGAGTCCCTGAGGACCCACCTAGGGGAGGCCGTGGTTGAAATCCCAGGTTGCCACCTCCTCCCCTACTTGCTATTTTGGCCATCAAATAACTTTGTAGCTGATTCCTCATATAAACTTCCTGCTTTTAAACCACCTGGCATGGGGATTGGCATCTTGGCTGGACCGTGGATAATCTATTTCCATGTCCATAAAATGAGGGACCAACAACGTATGGTGGGTCCTGCCTGTAATCCCAGCAGCTGGAAGGCAGGAGGATCATGAGCTCAGGGGCCAGCTGGGGTTGGCTTGCACATGCATGCGCATGCACACACATGCACGTGCATGCGCACGTGTGCACACACACGAAGATAAAATGGAGGTTCATCTACTCATTCACACACAAATAGATACCTATTATCTTCCTTGGTCTGCAAAACTGGGCTGAATGTTGGGGATACCATAGGAAAAGGGAGGAAAACCTCAGGCCCTGCCTGTCCCTCATGTCTTATAATCAGGTGAGATGTTTGCAGACCTGTGACCTATGCCCGAAGTTCACATTCATCTACAGACAGGAAACAACATTTGCACTTCAGTCTATTTCCTGCATCCAAGCGTTCTGGTCCTAGGACCTTCTTCCACTCACTACCGACTCCCCCTTCAATCCTGAAAGATTTAGGATGAATAAAAGGAAGCCTTAATTTACACCACAGGGAGTCAAGTTAAGGGGCTCATTATACCGAGTGATGGTGTAGTCTAAGCTATAAATAGAGCTTCAAAAACAGGTTTCGCTAAACCCATAGATGGAGGTGGATGGAGAAGGTAGTCCTGAGTCCCTGAGCACCACCTGCTACCTGCCGGCTCTCAGCTCTGTGGTCTCCCTGGGTAGCCAGTGCCACGGAAGGAGCCAGAAAGCCATGGTTTGGATCCCAGCGGAGCTGCCCACCAAGTGCCTGACCTTAGACAAGTCACTCCCAAGCCGCTGCTTCCGCATCAGTGACACGGAAATATTAAGAGGATCTAACATCTCTAGTTGTTATAATTACGGCTTAAAGCACGCAGCAGCAGCTGGTATTGGTTAAGTGCTTAATAAACATTCACTATACAATATATTATAATATTATAAATAAACAATCCTAAGCAATCTTAGGATTATTAACTGATGCAGGGGGAAATATGGCTTGGACTCATAGCTTTTCCATTAGACCAGGAAACTTTGCAGTGTGAGTTTCAGTAAGTTGTTTCTTCCCTCTGGGCTTCAGTTTCATCATCTGTAAAAGGAGAAAATACCTAACAAAAAAAGTAAATTATTCTCCAACAAGGTATTACTATTTTTTTTCTGCCAGTCCTGGGACTTGAACTCAGAGTCTGGGCACTGTCCCTGAGCTTCTTTTGCTCAAGGCTAGCACTCTACCACTTGATCCACAGTGCTGCTTCTGGCTTTTTCTGTGTATGTGGTATTGAGGAATCAAACCTAGGGCTTCATGTATGCTAGGTAAGCACTCTACCACTAAGCCATGTTCCTAGCCCAAGGTATTACTATTTTTGCATGAGAAATGGTAGAACAATTTGAAAGTATGGAGTCTGGCACCACTGCCAATGAATGGTGCAGTCCCTAATTGCCCTTTGAACCAGATGTTACTGTGTGCTCTGTGTAACTTCACCAAAATGCCTAGTTCCAACTTCTTTTCCCAATCACACTTCCTGGGATCTGTTGCATAAATCCATTTTTTGCATGTCATATGCATTACTGTTCTAAAGGATATTTTGTGTATTATATCAGTAGTGTACATTGGCATGTAATGTAAAAATATGAACCGTGCAACAACTATCCACATGTTATACTGAAACACCAAATAAACATTAAACAATGGGGGGAAAAAAGTATGGAGTCTGGAGCCAGACTCTTGTTTTTAAGCTTTGACTCTTTCCTTCCTCAGGTGTATTCTTTACTGTTCTGTGCCTCCATTTCTTCATATTTAAAACAAAAATAATAACTACCTAAAAAGGTGGCTGGAAAGGTTAAATAAATTAATAGAGATGAAGTGCTTAGAGGCAGGGTATGGTAGTTCATACCTGTAATTCCAGCACTGGGATGAACAGTTTGCTCTCTGCCTCAGCTATGCAGTAAATTCAAGACAAGCCTGCTAGGTGCCAGTGGCTTCCACCTATAGTCCTAGCTACTCAGAGGGCTGAGGTCTGAGGATTGATGTTTGAAGCCAGACCAGTCAGAAAAGTCTGTAAGACTCTTCTCCCCAATTAGCCAGTAAAAAAGCCAGAAATGGAGGTATGGCTCAAGTGGTAGAATGCCAGCGTTGAGCAAAAATGGGAAGCAAGAGCACAAGGCACTGAGTTTAAGTGCCAGTACTAGCATAAATGTAAAAAAAAAAAAATTTTTTTTTAAAGGAAGCGCTTCAAGCATAGGATTACTAAATCTACTCGACATGGTAGCTAAGTCCCACGAAGCTTTGGAAGAAGACACACCTGGGTCTACATGCCAGCCCAAGACCTTTCCTAGCTCCTGCCTTCTCCTCTCTAAGGGGAAGATGACAATCTTTTGTGATGGGTGGATAGGAAGTGCTCCTCCCAAAAGGTTTCCCGTGTTGAAGGTTTGATCCCTGGCTAATGGCACTACTGACATTATTAGATGTTTTGTCATGGGGCTTGAACTCGGGGCCAGGACACTGTCCCTGAGCTCTTTTTGTTCAAAGCTAGTGCCCTACCACTTTAAGCCACAGCATCTCTTCTGGTTTTCTGGTGGTTCATTGGAGATAGTCTGATGGACTTTCCTGACCAGGCTGGCTTTGAACTGTTGAGCAGCTAGAATTACGGGAGTGAGCCACCAGCACCTGGCATTACTGGATCTTGAGGGCACTAGCTGTACCCATGGGTTAATCCATGGCTAAGTTCATAAGTGAAAGGGCTCTTAGGTGGGGCTCTCTTGAAGGGGGGGGGGAGCTTGAAGAGAACTTGTTCTCTCTGGATGCTCTAGCCAGCATAAGGTAAGCAGCTTTCCTTCACATGGCTCTCTTCCATGTTGTCTGAAAGTAATAGCCAGCCAGTGAGCCAAAAGCTGAAACCTCAGAAACTGCGAGCCAAATTAAATCCCTCTTTCCTTCCAATTGTTCTCAAGTATTTTGTCACAGCAACAAAACCAGATCAATGTGCCTTCCTTTCTGAAAGGGAAGCACAACACCGCCAAGTCTACAGGCAGCGCCTGACACAGGTCTGCCTCCTTCCCGCTTGACTCCCTGTCTCTTCATTTTTTTCCCAGTGGTTCACTTTAAACATCCTTCTGACTCAGAGCCCCTTCCTTCACTGCTTCCAGAATTCTTGCCCTTGGTGTGCTCTAGCAGCTCCGACTTCAGTCAGAAAGCAGTCAGGATATGCCTGTCTTAGGAACAAAAGGATTTCGACATGTTTCCGAGGAGCCTTGAGCCCCTGGGCCACTTTAGGCTTTGATCTCTTCAGTTCGGAGATAAGGCTATTTCTTTATCTTAACCCTCGGCAATCCTGTGATATGGCAGGAAAGGCCAAGGTGCGGGCTGGGAATGTGTGCTGCTGGGTTTCTCTTGGGTACCCCAGATGACTTGGTCAGAAACAGCCATATGCTTCCATCTTGGAAATGGGCTGAGGAATCAAGTCCACTGGGAACCAACCTGCTGCCAGCACATTCAGCACGTTGTAGTCCTTCCTGGACTGCTCTGCAGGCCTGCTGCCGACACTGCTGGGCCAGAGGGGAAAAAAGGGAGGAGCCTAATTCGGGTAGAGCCTCCAGCTCAATACTCATCCAAGATTGAGGCCAGGGAGAGTGTGAGGGGAACTCCTTTATACCCAGGTGTAGGCAACCAGCTCAAAGCCCTTTAATAGGCTTGTAATCTCAGCAACGCTCCTAATGCCCAGGGGAGGCAGAAGCAGGAGGACCAGTTTGAGACCAATCTGGGCTATAAATGCTGGGATGGCTGGATGTAAGCATGGACTATTGTTTTTGTCTCAAAAACAAAAGCAAGGAACATTTTGCCCCCATCAGGAGTTTCCTTAGATCTCCCTCCACCCCCACCTCCACCTCCCAAGTTATGTTTTCCAAACAGCCTGAGCAATTTAACACTTGGGGACAACACCAGGGTGCATTACTCCCTCTCAGGTTCTCTTCCATTGCAAAAAAGGCGTCAACAGAAGGTGACATTTTGGGCACCTACATGTATATCTCCCCCCCCCCCTTTACTTTGGAGCTGGGGATTGAACCCAGGACCCTGGCTAAGTCTCTGACCCCTAAATTTACCTATACTGTCTACAGTGGATAGAAGACAGCTCTGAAAGTATGACCTATGCAGGTAACAAATACACGTAGGAAGCTCACTAGAGGGCAGGCATTAACTCCCTTCCCATCCCCAGACTCATGCCTTCCGGATTTGCCCCAGGAGTCCTCTCCGTGTAATCTTGAACCAGCCTTTCCCATCTTTTAATTAGGCCATAAGGATGACAGGCTCTACTCCATCAGGGCACATCAATTCTAACTGGGAAGGATTAGATCGAGCTCAAGGAGAGAGTTAAGTAATCGGTGAAATGCCAGGGAAACGATCGATAACATTTACTCCTTTGCTGCCAAGTCCAAGGCTCCCACAGCCGCAGGATTCCCCCCACCACTCCCGCAGCCACACCAGGAGGGGGCGTGGCTATCAGGAGCCGCGCCCAGCGCCACGCCCAGGAGA